>NC_138972.1:141820000-142072500 GCF_055761805.1 Camellia sinensis | reverse complement strand
AAGTGGGTCCCAACCATCTATTGTGTTGGGTCCAAGTGGGTCTAGACACTTTGCATTGAGATCTTTACACCACAGATAGAATGGCCAAAAACCATTGAGATTTGAATGAGAAATTACCTCATCAAGTTAGCTTCATGGAAAAAAAGGTAATAAAGTTTGTAACTCCTGCATTAATGGGGTTTGTAACTCCTGCCTTTATTGTAGAGGTTAATGGTACATTATGAATAGCCATAAAGGCTGGAGGCTCTTCCTCTCTCCCCTATACATGTATAAATTGAGACCCTCCTGTCAAGTCTCAAACACAGAAATTTTTACTTCCATTTCACAAGTCAGTTTTCCTGAAAGTTCCTACAGTGAGAGAGTGCTGCCACTGTTTTGTTCGCTAAGCTAGACAGAGAGTGCTTCTGCCGTAGCTGGTTTTGACCGTCGTATCCTGGGAGACAGACGCCGGGATTCCTCAAACACTCGACTAGTGAGGCGGCGAAATCTGTTTTAAGGAAACTGCTTTCGTGCAGGGTTCGGTTTCGTCTCTTTACCCTTTTATTGTTTTGTGTATTTCTGTTGAAATTTAGTTGTAATTATTAGCATGTGTTCTTAGTATATATATAATTTGATTTCTTCATAAATCTATTTATTTAATTTCAAAATTTGAACAACAAGAAAATGATTTTTGGGGACTTTAATTTAATATTAAAGTGTGGTGACTTTAATTAAAGATTAAAGTGGGTCCCAACCATCTATTGTGTTGGGTCCAAGTGGGTCTAGATACTTTGCATTGAGATCTTTACACCACAGATAGAATGGCCAAAAGCCATTGAGATTTGAATGGGAAATTACCTCATGAAGTTAGCTTCATGGAAAAAGGTAATGAAGTTTGTAACTTCTGCATTAATGGGGTTTGTAACTCCTGCATTTATGGGGTTTGTAACTCCTACCTTTATTGCAGAGGTTAATGGTGCATTATGAACAGCCGTAAAGGCTGGAGGCTCTTCCTCTCTCCCCTATACATGTATAAATTGAGACCCTCCTGTCAAGTCTCAAACACAGAAATTTTTACTTCCATTTCACAAGTCAGTTTGCCTGAAAGTTTCTACAGTAAGAGAGTGTTGCCACTGTTTTGTTCGCTAAGCTAGACAGATAGTGCTTCTGCCGTAGCTGGTTTTGACCGTCGTATCCTGGGAGACAGACGCCGGGATTCCTCAAGCACTCGACCAGTGAGGCGGCAAAATCTGTTTTAAGGAAACTGCTTTCCTGCAGGCTTCGGTTTCGTCTCTTTATACTTTTATTGTTTTGTGTATTTCTGTTGAAATGTAGTTGTAATTATTAGCATGTGTTCTTAGTATATAATTTGATTTCTTCATAAATCTATTTATTTAATTTCACAATTTGAACAACACCCATATCACCATGCAAACAGCCACGCAATTTTTCTTTTTTTTTTTCTTTTTTTTTTAACACTAATTATTGAACATCCATAACATTTTTATTCTTAATAAGGCCTTTGTTAGTGATAGAATTGGGTTAATTTAAAACTAATTTTACTAAAAAAAAAATTTGCACTAATCAAAAAAACAGTAGGGGTCCTTGGGGGGGGGGGGGGTTCAACCCACTGGGGGTCTAAGTCTTTTTCCAAAACGAAGGGTAAAACGTTGGATAAGAAACAGAGATGAATAAATATTTACTAAAAAAAAATTTGCACCAATCAAAAAAAAAATATTTACTAAAAATTAACAGAGATGAATAAGAAACAGAGATGAATAAATATTTACTAAAAAAAAAATTTGCACCAATCAAAAAAACAGTGGGGGTCCTAGGGGGGAACCTGATGGCGAACATCTATTAAGAAATCTCTTCAACTATTCAATTGATCACAATACCAAAATATACATAGAATTGATCAAAAAAATAACGAGTAGAATAAGTGTAAAAGAAGAAGATCACAAGGGCCACAACCCTAAACTCAAACAGCCACAGACTACTCAATATCTCATCAACCCAAAGCTGCATAAATATATTACAAGTAGGCTGGAATTTATAAGCATTCAAGAACCCCTAACTAACAGAACTTTGCAAAAATAAAATAAATCTCAAAATATAAAATATTATCAAAATTAATTATTTAATCTTATTTCTTCAATCAATTCCTTTCTGTTTCCCCTCAAAACCTAGTTATAGTAACTTCAAAAACTCAAGCAAGAGATCTAGGTGTCATATAATTAACATTTGGTTGTATTAACATGTAAGCATGTACCCAAGGAATTAGCATTTGCATGAGAATGTTCAGACTCCTATGGTACAAACCTAACACAATATTTAGGACATGTCAAACAATCTTGAGAATGTTTTACACCAGAAAAATTAAATAAACAAGTAAAATTTAAACCCTTTTGCTCATCTCTCCATTTTCGATACCAGAAGACAGCGCTATACCAGTATGCTATAAATGGCTGTCAAAATGCTTGGAAACAACTTATAGTTGACATGTAAAAGTTTTGAAGGAACAGCGAGGTAGAAAACTGCTTAAACATTGGAGTGATGGAAGAGATCTTCAACTTACCATTATCAAAGAATAAGCACAAAAGCGAGGGATTTGAGATTTCTTGAAGCACAAAAGCGAGGGGTTTGAGATTTCCTCTTTTAATGTTTCATTTAAAACAATTATGTCCAGATTCAAAGGATGAAATTGTTCAAAATTCGAAGCTCTGAAACACAAGTGAAAGCAGGGTCAAACAATGCCAAATGAAGAAGAATTTTGTTTATATTAAAGCCAAAGCGATTACATCAGATGACCCTATCTGCGTATAAACTCGAGCTCATAAAAATAAGGAATGGAATAGATAACAAGATCATGAAATTTAGTCCAACAATGATCAATAAACTTTTGTTCTTTCCTTATTCTATCTTCCAAGTCTTCTAGCATTGGCTGCATAAGTTGATGTGTTCTCACTTCGTAGTAGAGCTCTTCAGCCTTTATTTCGAAAGCCACCTCCCTTAATCCTTGTTCCAATTCGTCAATGTCTAAGTCATCCCAATACGCAGAATCTTTATTCTTGAAATCACCGAATTCTTCAATGAAGTTCTCTGCTTCGTACTGAGCATGAATTCGAAGAGACGAAAGTTGGTCTAAAGATTGTGTAGTAGCCACAGAATTTCGATGCCAGCGAAGGAGCAATGGAAGTTGGTCCAGAAACATATGAAGTTCTGCCTGAGTAAGGGGATTAAGGACATGACCCCTAGTCAGAATATCACAAGCCCATCGAAGGTTCTTGAGAGGGACTTCGTCCTCAAGAACTTTAAAAGGCAAGTGAGAGAAAGCTGCAAGCAGAAGTTGAGCTTGTTTCCGCTTAGCTGGAGTAGGAGAAGGTAGAGGTTTATAAGGTGGGAAGACGTTTTTCATGGATAGGGCAAGCTTTAGTCTCTCTGTCCAGCAAAGAGTTGATGGGGGAGAAGGTATGAATACTTCAATTTCGGGAGACGAAGAAGAAGGTGTGGACGCTTCTATTTTCGGAGATGACACGGGAGCAGAAGGATCAAAGGCATTAATATAATCAAGCCAGTCAGAAGAACAAATCTTCGCCTTCTGGGCTAAGAATGATGGGTTGTACCCTTGTGCTTCTTCTGGGCGGCGGGCAGCGTGCACTATCTTTGTAGGCATGGAGGATGTATACTATGCTACAAGAATATTCTCTTCCAGACTACGCCGATGGTCAATGGGCACATACGGATAGACCACTGAACTTCGAACATAGGAAGGAAACTCTAAAGGGTCAGTAAACTCAACAAAATGGTGGTTGATTCGCTCCTTCAAGTCACAGGTCTCAAATGTTGACCAGCTTGTCCAGTCAGAACCCTCAGAAGAGGAAGAAGTTGCAGTTTTATCCCATACAGAGACTTGTGAAGAAGTGTTTCTTAAGTCCATACTTGCAACTTTTTGAATCAAAGGTTTGAGAGCAGTTTGTTCGAATTGTAAGGGTAAGTTAGAGGAAGAACTTCTTATGTTTATACCTGCAACTTTATGAATCGAAGGATTAAGAGCAATATGTTCGTAGTCTAAAGGTCGGTAATTTGCAAAGGCATCCATGACTTGAATATAGAAAGGTGGGTAAAGGTGGCTAATAAATGCATGGACGTTCTTTCGAGGAGGAACAACATCGACATATGACTCTTCATGTGCTAGATCACTGGAGGAAAAAATTAATTCGGCCATGAAATGTATCAGTCTGTTCGAATGCTAAGCCAGTGGAAATGCTTAAAGGATTAAACGAGAGTTTAATACAGATGGTGAGTGACAGTTGCATTTCTAGGTAGATGCAAAACCCATGCACGTTCTAAGACGTGGGGAAACGACCCTGATCCACTAATATCACCAAGTCTTGGGTATATTAGTGCGGGGGGTAATGTTGGCTACATATTTTGTACACACCAGTGACAATTCGACGTGTGGCAAGGTAAGGGCAGTATGGGGAAACCAGTCAAATCTCCAATCCTGATCATACACGTGGCAGTTAAAATTGGTTGTTATAAGATCTGAGTAACAGTGGATCAACAAAGAGATGCAAAGTGACGTGGCTTCAACGGTTGCTCACATTCAAATTCAAATATAGAAGGGGAGCCTAACTGCAAGTGAAAGTGTAGTGGAACTATTCATAAGGCAGCACGATCAGCGATTATAGAGGAGCAGTTCGACAGTTTGAAGTGCAGTTCGATGGTTATCTTTGGGGAGTATAAATAGCAGGAAGGACTTCAGAGAAAGAGGAGGCAAAAAATCTAAAGAAAACCAGTCTTACTTTACATATTCTAGTTTTATTTCCTGTTCTTTACATTTCTGTACTTTAAATTCCTGCACTGCACTTCATTTGTAGGAGTAGTTTTCGAGTATATTGCTGCTGTAAATCTCTACGAGGCTGAGATCATTGTAAGTTTTTCATACTAATGAAATGTTTCAATTTATTTAACTGTTCTTATGCTTAAATTCTCCTAAATTGAGCTACCAATAAGCCACCAGTAAAAGTCCTCTTCATTGAGGCTGAAAGAACCATAACACAATCGTCTGAATAATTGGTTGGCAATTACAATTCTGTAAGGACTGATTGATCCTTGTTGGCACGCTCATAATTACAAAAATAACATTCGAAAGCCAAAAAGCCAACAGAATCTAACTAAGTAAAAACGTGGTCCTGGAATTGTGAATAAGTTTCAAAATGTGACTAAGTGTTAAAAACGTGGTCCTGGTGCTACTCGCCATATTTGTGCCAACAAAAAGATGTTCACATCTTATTCTATAGTGGACAATGGTGAACAACTCTTTATGGGCAACTCCTCAACTTCCAAAGTTGAAGGACAAGGAAAGATTGTACTCAAGATGACATCTGGAAAGGAACTCACTCTTAACAATGTGCTGCATGTACTGGACATTCGCAAGAATCTTGTTTCCGGATCTTTGTTGAGTAAGAATGGGTTTAGGCTAGTTTTTGAAAGTGGCAAGTTTGTACTTACCAAAAACGGGATGTATGTAGGAAAAGGTTACATGTCTGATGGCCTTTTCAAGTTAAATGTAATAACCGTTGTACCCTCAGTTATTAATAATACATCTTCTTCTTACTTGCTTGAGTCTTCAGATTTATGGCATGGTAGACTAGGACATGTTAATTATGGATCTTTGCGTAGATTAATTAATATGGAATGTTTACCTAAATTTAACATTGTTTCAAATCATAAATGTGAAGTTTGCGTTGAAGTTGGACAACAATATAAAGAACGCAGACTGAATTTCAGGATCAATCAAAATTGGAATAGGGCTGCCTTTATATAGGCTTTGTTGGCACCTATTCAATTTGAATAGAAAAGGTGTGAAGAAGGGACATAACCCTTCCTTTAAAATAAATTGACACCATGAAAGGTTTGCACCCTTTCATTCAAATGGAGGTTTGACCCTTCCTTTAAAACAAAAAGACACCATGAAAGGTTACACCCTTTCATTCAAAATGGAGTCTATTTCAATTCACAACTACCTCTTTATAAATTTTCCTACACTTGGTTGGTCCACTTCCCACCGGTCAAGGCCAGACCAAGTTCGCGATTGTCGCCATTGATTACTTCACCAAGTGGGTCGAGGCCGAACCCCTTACCACAATCACCGAGCGGAACACCACCAGGTTTATCTGGCAATTGATCGTTTGCCGATTTGGCATCCCTCAAGCCACCATCTCCGACAACGGCAAACAATTCGATAACGCGAAGTACAGAAAATTTTATGCAGATCTCCAGATTCAACCATGCTTCTCTTCCCCCGGTCATCCCCAAGCAAATGGCCAAGTTGAGGTCACCAACCGTTCTCTTCTGAAAATCATCAAAACTAAGCTCGAAGCTGCTAAAGGCCCTTGGGCTGAGGAACTACCAAACGTACTCTGGGATTACTGAACCACTGCTCGCACTCCCACTGGGGAAACCCCTTTTCGCTTAACATATGGCACTGAGGCGGTTATTCTGGTAGAAGTCGGTCTGCCCACCCCCAGGGTTTTACATCCGGATCTCACCTCAACCGAAGAGCTCCATCGAACAGACCTGGACCTCATCGAAGAGCTCAGAGAGACTGTTGCTGTCAGATTGGCTTCGTACCAGCAGAAAATGAGAACACACTACAACCGCAGAGTTCGACCACGAGAGTTCTCTGTAGGGGACCTTGTCTTGAGAGAAGCGACTCTTGCCACAAAGAATCCAACCGAGGGAAAACTAGCAGCCAAATGGGAAGGACCCTACGTTGTGAAAGCCCGACCACGACCAGGCACTTACCAACTTCAAGACATGGAAGGCCGAGACCTCCCCCATCCCTGGAATGCGGAACATTTGAAGTGTTACTATCAATGAGTTCATACTTTTGTATTGTCAACATTGTTGTATTTTCCTCTTTAATACATAATGCAAATTCCGACCGAAGTTCTCAGCTTTTATAATTCAACTGTCTGTATGTCCCACCCATGACACTTTCACTTGCAGCACTCAAAGCCTCGTCTAGACCGAGCGCTAAAAGCCTCAGCCAGACTGAGCACTCAAAGCCTCAGCCAGACTGAGCACTCAAAACCTCGGCCAGACCGAGCACTCAAAGCCTCAGCCAGACTGAGCGCCCAAAGCCTCAGCCAGACCGAGCACTTCGAAGCCTCAGCCAGACCGAGCACTTCCAAGCCTCAGCCGGACTGAGCACTCAAAGCCTCAGCCAAACTGAGCACTCCAAGCCTCAGCCAAACTGAGCACCCAAAGCCTCAGCCAGACTGAGCACTCAAAGCCTCGGCCAGACCGAGCACTCAAAGCCACAGCCAGACTGAGCACTCAAAGCCTCGGCCAGACCGAGCACTCAAAGCCTCGGCCAGACCGAGCACTCAAAGCCTCAGCCAGACTGAGCACCCAAAGACTCAGCCAGACCGAGCACTTCGAAGCCTGAGCCAGACCGAGCACTTCAAAGCCTCAGCCAGACTGAGCACTCAAAGCCTCAGCCAGACTGAGCACTCAAAGCCTCAGCCAGACTGAGCACTCAAAGCCTCGGCCAGACCGAGCACTCAAAGCCTCAGCCAGACTGAGCACCCAAAGCCTCAGCCAGACTGAGCACCCAAAGCCTCAGCCAGACCGAGCACTTCGAAGCCTCAGCCAGACCGAGCACTTCAAAGCCTCAGCCAGACTGAGCACTCAAAGCCTCAGCCAGACCGAGCACTCAAAGCCTCCGCCAGACTGAGCACTCAAAGCCTCCGCCAGACTGAGCACTCAAAGCCTCAGCCAGACCGAGCACTCAAAGCCTCAGCCAGACTGAGCACTCAAAGCCTCGGCCAGACTGAGCACTCAAAGCCTCAGCCAAACCGAGCACTCAAAGCCTCTGCCAGACCGAGCCCTCAAAGCCTCAGCCAGACTGAGCACCCAAAGCCTCAGTCAGACTGAGCACTCAAGGCCTCGGCCAGACTGAGCACTTCAAAGCCTCAGCCAAACTGAGCACTTCAGAAGCCTCAGCCAGACTGAGCATTCAAAGCCTCAGCCAGACTGAGCACTCAAGGCCTCGGCCAGACTGAGCACTTCAAAGCCTCAGCCAGACTGAGCACTTCAGAAGCCTCAGCCAGACTGAGCATTCAAAGCCTCAGCCAAACTAAGCACTTTAGAAGCCTTAGCCAGACTGAGCACTTCAAAGCCTCAGCCAAAACTGAGCACTCCATGCTGAGATCATCCTATCCACGAAATTTCGTAAAACAGGACCACGTTTTTAACACTCAGTCACATTTTGAAACTTATTCACAATTCCAGGACCACGTTTTTACTTAGTTAGATTCTATTGGCTTTTTGGCTTTCGAAGGTTATTTTTGTAATTATGAGCGTGCCAGCAAGGATCAATCAGTCCTTACAGAATTGTAATTGCCAACCAATTATTCAGACGATTGTGTTATGGTTCTGTCAGCCTCAATGAAGAGGACTTTTACTGGTGGCTTACTGGTAGCTTAATTTAGGAGAATTTAAGCATAAGAACAGTTAAATAAATTGAAACATTTCATTAGTATGAAAAACTTACAATGATCTCAGCCTCGTAGAGATTTACAGCGACAATATACTCGAAAACTACTCCTACAAATGAAGTGCAGTGCAGGAATTTAAAGTACAGAAATGTAAAGAACAGGAAATAAAACTAGAATATGTAAAGTAAGACTGGTTTTCTTTAGATTTTTCGCCTCCTCTTTCTCTAAAGTCCTTCCTGCTATTTGTACTCCCCAAACATAACCATCGAACTGCACTTCAAACTGTCAAACTGCTCCTCTATAATCGCTGATCGTGCTACCTTATGAATAGTTCCACTACGCTTTCACTTGCAGTTAGGCTCCCCTCCTATATTTGAATTTGAATGTGAGCAACCGTTGAAGCCACATCACTTTGCATCTCTTTGTTGATCCACTGTTACTCAGATTTTATAACAACCAATTTTAACTGCCACGTGTATGATCAGGATCGGAGATTTGACTGGTTTCCCCATACTGCCCTTACCTTGCCACACGTCGAATTGTCACTGGTGTGTACAAAATATGTAGCCAGCATTACCCCCCGCACTAATATACCCAAGACTTGGTGATATTAGTGGATCAGGGTCGTTTCCCCACGTCTTAGAACGTGCATGGGTTTTGCATCTACCTAGAAATGCAACTGTCACTCACCATCTGTATTAAACTCCCGTTTAATCCTTTAAGCACTTCCACTGGCTTAGCATTCGAACAGACTGATACATTTCATGGCCGAATTAATTTTTTCCTCCAGTGATCTAGCACACGAAGAGTCATATGTCGATGTTTTTCCTTCTCGAAAGAACGTCCATGCATTTATTAGCCACCTTTACCCACCTTTCTATATTCAAGTCATGGATGCCTTTGCAAATTACCGACCTTTAGACTACGAACATATTGCTCTTAATCCTTCGATTCATAAAGTTGCAGGTATAGACATAAGAAGTTCTTCCTCTAATTTACCCTTACAATTCGAACAAACTGCTCTCAAACCTTTGATTCAAAAAGTTGCAAGTATGGACTTAAGAAACTCTTCTTCACAAGTCTCTGTATGGGATAAAACTGCAACTTCTTCCTCTTCTGAGGGTTCTGACTGGACAAGCTGGTCAACATTTGAGACCTGTGACTTGAAGGAGCGAATCAACCACCATTTTGTTGAGTTTACTGACCCTTTAGAGTTTCCTTCCTATGTTCGAAGTTCAGTGGTCTATCCGTATGTGCCCATTGACCATCGGTGTAGTCTGGAAGAGAATATTCTTGTAGCATGGTATACATCCTCCATGCCTACAAAGATAGTGCACGCTGCCCGCCGCCCAGAAGAAGCACAAGGGTACAACCCATCATTCTTAGCCCAGAAGGCGAAGATTTGTTCTTCTGACTGGCTTGATTATATTAATGCCTTTGATCCTTCTGCTCCCGTGTCATCTCCGAAAATAGAAGCGTCCACACCTTCTTCTTCGTCTCCCGAAATTGAAGTATTCATACCTTCTCCCCCACCAACTCTTTGCTGGACAGAGAGACTGAAGCTTGCCCTATCCATGAAAAACGTCTTCCCACCTTATAAACCTCTATCTTCTCCTACTCCAGCTGAGTGGAAACAAGCTCAACTTCTGCTTGCAGCTTTCTCTCACTTGCCTTTTAATGTTCTTGAGGACGAAGTCCCTCTGAAGAACCTTCGATGGGCTTGTGATATTCTGACTAGGGGCCATGTCCTTAATCCCCTTGCTCAGGCAGAACTTCATACGTTTCTGGACCAACTTCCATTGCTCCTTCGCTGGCATCGCAATTTTGTGGCTACTACACAATCTTTAGACCAACTTTCGTCTCTTCGAATTCATGCTTAGTACGAAGCAGAGAACGTCATTGAAGAATTCGGTGATTTCAAGAATAAAGATTCTGCGTATTGGGATGACTTAGACATTGACGAATTGGAACAAGGATTAAGGGAGGTGGGTTTCGAAATAAAGGCTGAAGAGCTCTACTACGAAGTAAGAACACATCAACTTATGCAGCCAATGCTAGAAGACTTGGAAGATAGAATAAGGAAAGAACAAAAGTTTATTGATCATTGTTGGACTAAATTTCATGATCTTGTTATCTATTCCATTCCTTATTTTTATGAGCTCGAGTTTATACCCAGATAGGGTCATCTGATGTAATCGCTTTGGCTTTAATATAAACAAAATTCTTCTTCATTTGGCATTGTTTGACCCTGCTTTCACTTGTGTTTTAGAGCTTTGAATTTTGAACAATTTCATCCTTTGAATCTGGACTTAATTGTTTTAAATGAAACATTAAAAGAGGAAATCTCAAACCCCTCGCTTTTGTGCTTCAAGAAATCTCAAATCCCTCGCTTTTGTGCTTATTCTTTGATCATGGTAAGTTGAAGATCTCTTCCATCACTCCAATGTTTAAGCAGTTTTCTACCTCGCTGTTCCTTCAAAACTTTTACATGTCAACTATAAGTTGTTTCCAAGCATTTTGACAGCCATTTATAGCATACTGGTATAGCGCTGTCTTCTGGTATAAAAAATGGAGAGATGAGCAAAAGGGTTTAAATTTTACTTGTTTATTTAATTTTTCTGGTGTAAAACATTCTCAAGATTGTTTGACATGTCCTAAATATTGTGTTAGGTTTGTACCATAGGAGTCTGAACATTCTCATGCAAATGCTAATTCCTTGGGTACATGCTTACATGTTAATACAACCAAATGTTAATTATATGACACCTAGATCTCTTGCTTGAGTTTTTGAAGTTACTAGAACTAGGTTTTGAGGGGAAACAGAAAGGAATTGATTGAAGAAATAGGATTAAATAATTAATTTTGATAATATTTTATATTTTGAGATTTATTTTATTTTGGCAAAGTTCTGTTAGTTAGGGTTTCTTGAATGCTTATAAATAACCCAGCCTACTTGTAATATATTTATCCAGCTTTGGGTTGATGAGATATTGACTAGTCTGTGGCTGTTTGAGTTTAGGGTTGTGGCCCTTGTGATCTTCTTCTTTTACACTTATTCTACTCGTTATTTTTTTGATCAATTCTATGTATATTTTGGTATTGTGATCAATTGAATAGTTGAAGAGATTTCTTAATAGCTGTTCGCCATCAGGTTCCCCCCCAGGACCCCCACCGTTTTTTTGATTGGTGCAAATTTTTTTTAGTAAATATTTATTCATCTCTGTTTCTTATCCAAGGAGTCCCACTGTTTCTTATTCATCTCTGTTTCTTTTTAGTAAATATTTTTTTTTTTGATTGGTGCAAATTTTTTTTTTAGTAAATATTTATTCATCTCTGTTTCTTATCCAACGTTTTACCCTTCGTTTTGGAAAAAGACTTAGACCCCCAGTGGGTTGAACCCCTCCCCCCCAAGGACCCCCACTGTTTTTTTGATTAGGGCAAATTTTTTTTTTAGTAAATATTTATTCATCTCTGTTTCTTATCCTAGGAGTCCTTTTGCGGGTCCTCGATATCGTTCACCGATGCCGATTTGGAGGGAGTGGATCTCCCTCACACCGATCCTCTCGTGATCGCCTTACAAGTGGGTGATCAACTAGTGGACCGAATCCTTGTGGATCCGGGTAGTGCCGTTAACGTAATGTACAAAAATATGTTTGAGATGCTCGGGTTGAAGCCGGAGGACCTCGGGCAAACCAATACAATGATGTATGGATTCGATGAGGCACAAGTGGCGCCTATGGGGGTGGTGACGCTCCCCATTCATGTAAAGCCACTAACAGTGGATACAGAGTTTCTGGTCATAGATGTATATTCTACATCAAATGCCATCATTGGTAGACCGTGCATTCACAAGACGCGGGCAATACCGTCCACTTTGCACCAGTTACTGAAGTTTCACCCCGATACGAGGATTGAACCCATTCGAGGCGATCAAAAGGCCTCGAAGGAGTGCGGCAAGGTTGAGGTCATGAAGGTTCTTCCCTTCTAATATAATAGGAATTAAATTTTTAAAATTTTAATTGGGTGTACTGAATTATTAGTTGGGCTACATGATGTATTAAACAAGTGATGGATTTTTTTTGTTTTACTATGAACAGACTACTGCGAGGAAATTGGCAAAGTGATGGATTCTCAAGTGGGACAGTGGTCGGAAGAGCTGAGTATTGGGACAGTGGTTGGAAGATGTTCAAACAGAGCCCCGAAGAGCTGTTCCCAGGCTTAGACCTTAGTAGTGTAACGATTGGTGAAGACGATGTGGCCCAAACCCCCCTGGATGAGGGCATTGAAGAGGAAGACCTCCTCTCCAGTGAGGAGGAGTAACTGGGTAGAAAGAGACACTTTGTTGTTTTTGTTTTGTTTTGTTTTGTTTTGTTTTTTTTTTTGCTGTAATGAATAGTTGTACATGAACTGCTTGTAATGAACCTTTACACAAAGTTGTGAATGAATAAAATTTCATTTGATTGTCATTTTATTGTTTTTGTTTGTGTATCTGAGATGAATGAAGCGTAGGCGTAGTGTACATAGGACTCCTGGTTAATAAGAGTGAAATTTAAACTTGTAATAAAGACTGAATGCAGAGTGAAGTTGAGAACGCCACAATGCAAAGTGAGACTTAAAATGATAAGCCTGTGAACTTTCATTTTTTTTACAAAAAATGATAAGAACGTCTTTGGAATTTGACTAAGAAAAGAGTGGTGTGAGGACTTGGACCTGGAATTGTGACTGAGTGTGTCTATTAATTCCACACGTGTGAAGTTTTTGCATGGGTGGTTTTGACTGAGCCCAATATGTTACGTCTGGTCGAGTGCTTCACGCTCAGTCCGGATGGGGGCTTCGGCGCTCGGTCTGGCTGAGTGTGTTAACGGTCGGACTGCCCGAGGCGGCTCTGGCTGAGGCGTTAAGTGCTCGGTCTGGCTAAGGCTTTTAGTGCTCAGTCTGGCTGAGGCTTTTAGTGCTCAGTCTGCCTGAGGCTTTGAGTACTTAGTTCGACTGAGGCTTTGAGTGCTAGAATACAGATTGTAATAAATATAATATATGTCCATAACATTATTGAGGAATTGATTGAAGAAATACGATTAAATAATTAATTTTGATAATATTTTAGTGTGAATTGTTGGAACAATCTTCTGTGTAAAATAAAATAACTAGAAATAAATTCAAACAAAATAAATAAATAACATACCAGATTTATTTATCGAACCGAATTAAAATTAAGACCAAGTCGAGTGTGTGACACTCTGTCCTTAAGACAGATTCGCACCGCTATGGTGCTTACGGTTGAATGGCGTCTATCTCCCAGGATACAATGATCTTCACAAATTTTAGAAGCACTTCAAATAAATTTGTTCAGCAAACCAAACCTGCGATCTATACTCTCTTTGATTACCCTAAAATAATATGAAGAATAAAGGACGCAAGAGAGCAAAATGAAGGCAAGGAAAATGAATTTTCGGAATCCTCAAAATTGGAATGGGGCTGCTTTTATATAAGCTTTGTTGGCACCTATTCAAATTGAATAGAAAAGGTATGAAGAAGGGACATACCCCTTCCTTTAAAATAAAGAGACACCATGAAAGGTTTGCACCCTTTCATTCAAAATAGAGACCCTTCTTTTAAAACAAAAAGACACCATGAAAGGTTACACCCTTTCATTCAAAATGGAGTCTATTTCAATTCACAACTACCTCTTTATAAATTTATAAATTTTCCAACAATCCCCCACATGAATGAAATTGACAGAGAAAAAATGCAACAAGATGATGTAAATACAGAGAGTACAGAAATTGGAAATATTCTGCAAAGGATAGGTAGCTTTTGGCTTTGAACCTTCCCTTGTGAGACACTATCGGATTTACTAGCTAACCAGTGAACATGATGTCTTGAACTGTTCAGCCGTTTGTGTAAACCAAGACAATAGAACTCACACAGATTATCCCCAGACACAGTTTAGTTCTCACTATTGTGTTCATTTTGGCCCTGAACAACCTGGTCTTCATGAGTGCTCTAAAGACTTGTAGCCCTTCACAAATCTTATAGAACCGGCCCAATTCACACTCACATAGGTGATTCTTATGAAAAGTATCCTGCCATACTCCACAGGGTTTACCTAGATATAAGAATCATTAAAATTTTACTTAACCTCAAACGCTGCAGACATCACTTATTTTATCATAGAAATGGGTAGGAGTTGGACTCCACAGTGATCCTTCTGAGTCAATCACAACTCGGTTGTCCCTTTGAACCTAGATCTTGGGATCTCCAGTCAACTAGGTTGGGTTACCGTTGTGGTAACTTTTATTTAATAGGCTTTAGTCCCATTCCCCTCGATGAATTCTCAACTAACTCTCTTGCTAACCCTTTGGTTAGTGGATTCGCAATGTTGTCTTTAGACTTAACATATTCTATGGAAATAATTCCATTATAGAGTAGTTGTCGTACGGTGTTATGTCGACGATGAATGTGTCGTGACTTACCGTTATACATATGACTCTGTGCTCTACCAATTACTGATTGACTATCACAATGGATGCATATAGCAGGCACCGGTTTTGGCCATATTGGAATATCTTCAAGGAAGTGGCGAAGCCATTCTGCCTCTTGCCCTGCTTTGTCTAAAGCTATGAATTCAGATTCCATAGTATACCTAGCAATACAAGTCTGTTTGGAAGATTTCCAAGATACAGCCACCCCACCAAGAGTAAAGACATACCCACTGGTGGACTTCGAGTTTCTAGTGTCCGATATCCAATTTGCATCACAGTATCCTTTAAGTACTGCTGGATATCTAGTATAGTTAAGCCCAATGTTACGAGTAAATCGGAGATATCTTAGAACCCTTATCATTGCTTTCCAGTGTTCTACTCCCGGATTACTCATATATCTACTTAATTTACTTACTGCATAAGCTATATCTGGGCGGGTGCAGTTCATCAAGTACATTAAGCTTCCAATAATTTGGGCATACTCTAATTGAGAAATACTTTCCTGTACATTTTTAGAAAGATACAAATTAACATCTACAGGAGTTCTAGCAAGATGATCATCATCTTTGCTGAATTTGTCAAGTATTTTCTCAATGTAATGAGATTGTGACAAAGCATATCCTTCTGATGTTTTGGTAATTTTCATACCAAGAATTACATCAGCAATGCCCATGTCCTTCATGTCAAAATGTTTATTCAACATTTTCTTAGTAGTTTTAATCATATCATTATTACTACCAATGATGAGCATATCATCTACATAAAGACATACAATAACATAACCTTTGTCTGTGTTTTTAATGTAAACACATTTGTCACACTCGTTAATTTTGAATCCATTTGACATCATTGCCTTGTCAAATTTCTCATGCCATTGCTTTGGCGCTTGTTTTAAACCATATAATGATTTCACCAATTTACGCACTTTCTTTTCTTTCCCTGGAACAGAAAACCCTTCTGGTTGTTCCATGTAAATTTCTTCATTTAACTCACCATTTAAGAAAGCGGTCTTAACATCCATTTGATGAATTTCTAGATTGTATAGAGATGCAATGGCAATTAGCATTCTTATGGATGTTATTCTAGTAACCGGTGAGTATGTGTCAAAGTAATCTAGACCTTCTTTTTGTCTAAAACCTTTGACTACAAGTCTTGCCTTGTATTTGTCTATTGATCCATCCGCTTTCAATTTTCTTTTGAAAATCCACTTGTACCCAAGAGGTTTACAACCTGGTGGCAAGTCCACTAATTCCCAAGTGTGATTTTGCAAGATGGATTCAACTTCACTGTTGACAGCTTCTTTCCATAAAGGAGCTTCAGGATTGGACATAGCCTCTTTAAAAGTTAAAGGCTCATTTTCTAACAAATATGTTAGAAAATTTGGACCAAAAGATTTTGAGGTTCTTGCACGTTTACTACGCCTAAGTTCCTCTTCCTCATTTTGATCTAACTCTTATTCTTGATCATGTTCTTGATCCTGACTAGTAATAGTATCAAAAAATCTTTTATTAGTACTAGTCTCTTGTCCAGTCTTCTTTGGAAATACATGTTCAAAGAATGATGCATTCCGAGACTCAATAATAGTATTTACATGCATTTCGGTATGTTTTGATTTATGAATCAAAAACCGATATGCACTACTATTCTTAGCATAACCAATGAAAATGTAATCAATGGTCTTAAGACCTATCTTAGTCTTTTTAGGACTAGGAATAGCCACTTTAGCCAAACACCCCCACACTTTTAAGTATTTGTAGGATGGTACTCTTCCATGCCACAATTTGTAAGGTGTTTGATTCACTTTCTTTCGGGGTACTTTATTAAGTATATAATTAGCAGAAAGTATTGCTTCCCCCCACAAGTTCTGAGGTAATCCAGAACTTATTAACATTGCATTCATCATTTCTTTTAAAGTCCTATTTTTCCTTTCAGCAATTCCATTTTGCTGAGGTGAGTAAGGAGCGGTGGTTTGATGAATTATTCCATGTTCTTTACAAAACTCACCAAAAGGTGATCCATATTCACCACCTCTATCACTTCTAAGTTTCTTGATTTTCTTACCAAGTTGATTTTCAACTTCATTCTTATATTGAATGAAAGTTTCCAAAGCTTCATCCTTGGTTCGAATTAAATAAACATAACTATATCTAGTATAGTCATCTATAAAAGTGATAAAATACTTTTTCCCACCTCTAGTTTTAATTAATTTAAAATCACAAATGTCACTATGAATTAATTCAAGTGGCTCCGTACTTCTTTCAATTGAATGAAAAGGAGTTTTAGATAATTTTGCTTCTATTTAGTGCATTTTCCTTCATTCTAGTTTTAGGAAAAATAACAAAGAGAGTATAGAACACAGGTTCTAGTTCGCCGAACAAATTGTTTGGAGTGCTACTACAATTTGTGAAGATCATTGTATCCTGGGAGATAGACGCCACTCAACCGTAAGCACCGTAGCGGGGCGAATCTGTCTTCAGGACAGAGTGTCACACACTCGACTTGGTCTTAATTTTAATTCGGTTCGATAAATAAATCTGGTATGTTATTTATTTTGTTTGAATTTATTTTCAAGTTATTTTATTTTACACAGAAGATTTGACAACAATCTTAAGACAGATTCGAATTATTCTGTTTACAGAATTTTTCGTTTGTTTTCCTTTTTCATTCTTCGTAAATAATTTTGGAAGAAAATTATTTTCTGTGAATTTACAAAATAATATTCTGGTTGGAAAAACAAATAGTGATTATATGCTATTTGACAGATAGTAGTAATATACTGTCTCTTTTCTTTGACAACAACTAGTAGTACGATACTGGTGTCATTAACAATTCAGAATATATTTGTTGGAAATGGTAGAAAAATTCTGGGTAAAACCATAATTTTTTCTCAAGTTTGGTCTATTTTGTAGGTGGGCCCCGAGTGTCGATTTACTCGGGTCAAAGTGGTAACGCGTTCTATGCCGCGTTGTGATTCACGTGGTATATTTGGTTGCTTAAAACCATTACCGAGTGAATGGGAAATTGAAGCCAAAGTGTGCTCCATGGAAATGGAGTTTTGGTGGAAATTCCTTAAGGTTGTAAATTGGCTTGTCCCACATTGATTTGGTGGGAAGTTTTGAAAAGGTTTATAAGGCTTGGGTTAGATACTTGGGGTGTGCCCCAAGGAGTACCCAAGTGTTTTAGAGGGAGAGATTATAGGCTAGACCCATTGGACCCAAAATCACCACGCGCCCGCCGCCACCGGTCGGGCGGGCTGGGCATGGAGTGTGGTTAGGTTGGGCTTGTTCGGCCCAATACTAATCTTTTCGGGCCAAAACATTTGAATTTAATTTTATTTTTGTTAAAATAAAATCCAAAATTCAAATTAAACTGGTTTGGATTTACTGTTCATCCAAACAGTTTGGTCCATGACCGGCCTGTACATAGGCCTCAAAACAAAATTTTAGAATAATATTTAATTACATACGAGGCCTTAAACGGAAGCAATATCAATAAAAGACAACATCCATTGAGCTTGTGCATACATGATGGTTTAATTAGATTTAAGCATTTAAATACATTTCTAAATATACATATACAATCACAGAATTTATATAGATCTTACACACACGTACATAAGACTTACTAATTTATATGACTCCCAACAATAAATTAAGGCCTCCACGTGGAGACATACCCCAGGTGACTTGGCAGACAGGCGAACCTCGGTACAACTCTAGTGTCAATCCTCGATGGCTCACCTACAGAAATATACATAAAATAGAATGAGCAAAGCTCAGTGAATAATAGCACTCAAACAATTTAATGATTAAACTTGAATTGTAATATTTATAACGTATGTAAATGCAGAGGTCATATAATTACTCTTATCTTGTAAACATTTTCAGAACGGCCTTGGGCCCAGTTTCCAAACAGAGTGGCTTTAAGCCCAGAATACAGAACGGCCTTAGGCCTAACAGAGTTACAGATTAGCCATAGGCTCACAGATTCCACAGATTGGCCATAGGCCTAACAGATTCCACAGATTGGCCATAGGCCTAACAGACTTCACAGATTGGCCATAGGCCTAACAGATTGCATAGATTGACCATAGGCCTAACAGATTTCACAGATTGGCCATAGGCCTAATAGATTTCACAGATTGGCCATAGGCCCAGATATTAATAGATCGGCTTTAAGCCTAGATACTAACAGATTGGCTTTAAGCCCAATTCATATATGTATGGACTCAAGAGGTGTCTCGCACGGATTCTAGAGGTGACTCACACTGTAGCACTTAGTTCCGTACAGCACTTTGTTCCATACCAGAAAACAATAGGTCTTAAAGACCGAACAATTCCAAAAGATATAATTAAATTAAAACACATCATCTCATAATTAAATAAAGATGATTTCCTATACGCATTTTGGGGTCATTACAAAAAGTCTTTGTAAAGAGATCTGCTGGTTGTTGAGTGGTAGACACATGAGCTGCTTGAACAACACCAGCTTGGACCTTTTCATGAACTAAGTGACAGCTTATTTCTATGTGTTTTGTTCGTTCATGAAAAATAGGATTTGAAGCAATATGAAGAGCTGCTTTATTGTCACAATATAGCTTGACAAGTTGTGTGCGTTTCACCTTTAAATCTTCTAACCCTTGTTTCAACCAAGTTATCTCACAAGTTGCAGCCATAGAGCTGTATTCTGCTTTAGCTCAGGAGTGAGAAACAGTTGTCTGCTTTTTTGTTTTACAAGATATGGGTGACTAACTAAGTAATATACAACATCCAGTAATTGATCGTTGAGTATCTCTACACTGGGCCCAATCTGCATAACAAAATGCCTCTAATTGAATTGAACTAGTGGCTGATAAGAGAATTCCTTGGCCTGGCATTTGCTTAATGTATCTTAATACTGGATGAGCTGCGTCTAGATGAGGTACACGTGGTTTGTCCATGAATTGACTCAATACATGTACTGCATATACCAGATCTGGTAGTGTGATGGTCAAATAAATCTAACGACCAATAAGTCTGCAATATGAAGAAGGATTGATTATTAGCTCTCCATCATTCTCATTAAGCGTCAAATTTTGTTCCATAGGAAACTTAGATGGTTTTGCACTTAGAAATCTCGTGTCTTTGAGAATTTTAAGTGCATACTTCATTTGTGATAAGAAAATTCCTTTTGTTAAACGGGCAACCTCTACGCCTAAGAAATATTTTAAGTTCCCAAGATCTTTTAGCTTGAAACGATCATTTAAGAATTTCTTGAGTTCTTGAATTTGCTCCAAATCATTTCTTGTCAGGATGACATCATCTAACAGTGAAACTACTTCCATTTAAGCTAACAAATAATGAATAATCTGCCTTACATTGATTGTATCCCGCATCATTAATGGCTGTTGCGAACTTTACGAACCACTACGTTGATGCTTGTTTGAGACCATACGATGATTTGTTGAGTCTGGATACCCTTGTCTCCCCTGTTCCTCCGAAGGTAGGAGGAAGATCCATGTAAACTTCCTTTTCAAGGTCTCTATGTAAAAATGCATTATTGACATCAAGTTGGTGAAGGTGCCATCCTTGAATGGCTGCAAGTGCAAGCAAGACACGCACGGTCACTAATTTGGCAATAGGGGCAAATGTTTCTCTATAGTCAAGACCTTCGGTTTGATTGTAGCCTTTAGCAACTAGGCGGGCTTTGTATCTCTCCACTAAGCCATCTGGTTTATACTTGATTTTATGAACCCATTTGCAACCAATGGATTTCTTGCCAAGTGGGAGTGGCGTCAATGTCAATGTTTGATTGGCTTCAAGAGCAGCGATCTCAGCTTGCAGTGCATTTTTCTATTTAGAATCTTGAATGGCCTGCAAAAAGGTATTTGGCTCTATTTCAAGAGAAATAGAAGTCGTGAAAGCATGATAAGAAGTGGCCAAACAATCATGAGAAAGAGGTTACTCAAAGAATAGGAAGTACTAGAAGAAGTTACCAGTGCTGAGTCTGATGATTGAGTAAACCGAGACGGGAATCCACATCCAAGATGAAAATCTTGCAAATAATTTAGAAGCTTGGTAGGTCCAGTGGATTTATGGGTGATTGGTGGTGATGCAATTGGTGAGTTAGATTCATGAGAATTTAAGGGAGAAGAGACATGTTCATTGGATTCATCAAGTGTGGTGTGTGAAGGGGTTTGAGCAAGAAGAGAATGGAGGGGTGAAATGGGTGAGACATTCCCATCTAAGTCATCAAGTGGACAAGGTAAGACATGTGGGCTACAAGGCTCAATAGAACTAAAAAAAAGAAAATGATCTTTATGAAAAAGTACATCACGTGATGTGAAAATTTTATGGCTGCCAAGTTCATACAAGTGATACCCTTTTTGTCCATTAGGATAACTAATAAAAATACACTAGGAGGCACGAGCATCAAATTTGGATGGCTTTTGTGCATGGGTAGATGCAAAACATATGCATCCAAAGACTCCCAAATCAGTGTAGGATGGTTTGACCTTAAACAACATTTCATATGGTGATTTTCCAAACAAAATAGGTGTAAGGGTTCTATTGATTAAATAAGTGGCCGTTAGAACGGCATCGCTTCAAAAATTTTTAGGTAAATGTTCTTGAAAGAGGACAGCACATACTACATTAAGAAGATGATGGTGTTTTCGCTCAACGACTTCATTTTGTTGAGGAGTGGAATTATAACTAGTTTGGTGGACAATTCCCTTTTCTGAGTAATAAATTGGCATGTCAAATTCTTTGCCATTCTCACTATGGATAGTCTTGACTTTTACAGAAAATTGAGTGTCAACAAGTTGGACAAAAGATATGAGGTGTTGGCGTGTTTCAGACTTATGGTGCATCAAATAAACCTATGTACAACGAGTGTAGTCATCCACAATAGTCAAGAACTAACGAGCCCCAAAAATGGAAAGTGTATGGTACCCACCCCAAATGCCAACATGTATTAACTCAAAAGGTGTAACAGATGACGTTGACCTTAAAGGAAACTGAAGCCTTGTTTGCTTTGCTAAAGGACATATCAAACAAATATCACCATTTGAGGGTTCAATTTCAGAAACATTATTTGAAAATAGATGCAAAGGTTTGCTAGATAAACGCCCTAAATGACGATGCCAAAGTTGTGAGGAAGATGATGTGACAGATTGGCAACTAACTCCCTTTAATGTAGAGAAAAAGTAGAGACCATCATCATCCTCGAGTGTTGGTCCTGAATGAGACAAGAATAAAAAAAAAAAATTGTTATTGAGCAATGTGAATTTTTGGAAAGTTTGCTGATTGAGATTAAATTGAAATGAAATGAAGGGACACACAAAATATTGGTCAAAATTAAATGAGAAGACAATTTAGTGGAACCAATGTGTATAATGGGAGCTAATGTGCCATTGGCCAATTTGACAATTTGATCATGCACTGGAACTGAAGTGGTTAAGTATGACGGCAAGCAAACCATTTGATCTGTGGCTCCATTATCTAAAATCCATGGAATATGTTCAAGAGAAGAGGAGAGACAAAGTGCTTTACTGGACAAGTGAGACATTTTAGATATACTACCTACATGATGTGCCATAGAAGGGGACTTGTTGGCATTGTTTAGGAGAGTCAAGAGTTGTTGACATTGTTCTTGAGTAATATTTATACCATCTGATGATTCCTTGTTGTCAATAGAAGGCAATGTGATGTGATTGGCCCTTGCCTTTGAATTTGTATTGGTATTTCCCTTATGAAACCGATGGCCTAGAGGAAAACCAATAATATGATAACAATTCACGATTATGTGGCCTACCCAGCCACAATGATTGCATCTTGGACACTCGTTCTGGCCAACCTTCTTCTTTCCTATATTTTTGTTGTCCTTCCGTTCTTGTGCACTTGGCTTCCCTTTTACCAAAAGGGCTGCAACATCTAGGATTAGAGATTTTGTTGTACAAATTTATGTAATTAACTAAAATAAATAGATTCATAATTAATCAAATTAAATTACAGACTAAGAAAATATGTTGGTATTTATAATGATATTGCATAGAAATACATAATACAATAACATGGTCAAGAAAACACAAACTCAAGCCTGTGTAATACCACAGTGTCCTTAAAACATATTAGCCGCTTCACCGTGTGTGATAACCCTGTCCTGTGCTATGTTAATTAATCATGCTTATGTTTGTAATTATGTGCTTAATTTAAATGTGGGTGTTAATTGCATGATTATATGTGATTTTGGCTTTGTATCTGTTCACCATAGGAAAATTTATTAGAATCTGTGCTTTGAACTGAAAATTGAAGGCTTTCTCAGCTACAGAAAACGAAATTGACTACGCCATTGAGATTAGCGTAATTTTTAGAGCCTACGGTGAAATTTAATTAGAAATTGATTCGGATCAAAATAATTAGATTCAGAACGATTAAATTAGGCTCAGTTACTTAGCCTTAATTAATTTGATTAGGCCAAGGTATATAAGTGGCCTATTTGCATTGTCTTGAGCTCATTTTCTCTTTTGGCTAAAAATCACACTCTAGAGAGAGAGAGGGGCCGGTTCTAGAGAGAGAGAGAGGAAGAATTATGTAATTTGGCTTAGAGGTTGTGAATTTGGCAAGCTACACTCAAGATTTAACTACCTTTGTGAGGATTGAAGCTCCTAGGTGAGTAATTGGGCATGAGTTCATGGATTTGAGTTTGTAATTCTATGAATTCAAGTTACATTGTAATCAAGAATGTGAATTATGTTGAATTTGGTGAATTTGAAGTTTATATGCACATGCATATATAGAATTGTCATGATTTTGCATAATCAAACATGTAACAAGTTAAATGTGATAAATTGAGTGCTAAGTCATACATGCAAGCATGGTTTTGTTAAGCTCCACGAGTATGAACATTATTTGTACTATTTGAAATGGAATTTGAGTTCAAACATGCATTTTATGAGGAATTGAATGATGGCCTCTAAAGAGATTAAGGATTTGGCACCAAATTGCACATGCAAGCATGGTAATGTTGAATCTCATGAAGATGATCATCAATTGTGTTATTTAAGTTGAAAATGAAGCTTATACTTCACATGCATGTATAATTCATGAAGATGTGTAGTTTGTATGAAGCTAGAATGCATGAGCTTTGACCATGTCAAGAAAAATGTTGAATTGTTTGAGAATTAAACCATGATTTTGAACAATTGGCCTCATATTGCTTATATCCTTATGATATATATTGTGTTTCCACGTTTTTGAACCAAGAACATGAGTTTTGGGCCTTTGAATGTTGAGTTTGAACATTAAGAACAATTCTGGAAATTCCAAAATTTGGCGTGTCCGCTCGAGCGGGGAAAGCGTTGCTCGACCGTGAAATGCTAGTTCCCAGAACTTTTGCAGACATGGATATTCGCTCGAGTAGGGATATTCGCTCGAGCGGGGAGTTTCACGCTCGAGCGGGAAGCTATGTAGTTTGACTTCCAGCTCGAACGTCCAAATTTACGCCCGAGCGCAAAAATGAGGTAACTAGTACTTTTGTAGACCTAAAGGGTCCGCTCGAGCGGCCAAAGCCACGCTCGAGCGGGGAGCCCTATTTCAGAAAGTTTGTAAAGATGTTTTGTGTTTCATTTTCCGTTCTCTTCCATTTCTGAGCACTCTTAGGCATGCACTGAACACTGTAAATGGATTAAGAAGATAATAAAGAGGCCTAAGAGGAATGCACAAGTTAAGAACGGATTGAATCGTTTGTGACCCATATGTGTTATGTAATGTGTAGGGTCGAGCTCAAGGGCAAATCTACCGGCAGAACACTGTGAGTAATATCTTAGTAAAGATATTTTCAAGTATGTTACTTTTCGAATGCTACTTCTGTATAAGCTTCATGGATTTGTTGATTTGAAATATGAATGAGTATTCTATATGCCTAATTTTGTATAAGGCCGTTTGCCATTGATATGTTTGATATATCTAAATTGGGCCTAAGGTCGTTTGATATGAATGATTGGGCCAAAGGCCGTTGGACATGAATGATTGGGCCAAAGGCCGTTGGACATGAATGATTGGGCCAAAGGCCGTTGGACATGAATGATTGGGCCAAAGGCCGTCGGATATGAACGATTGGGCCAAAGGCTGTTAGACATGAATGCAAAGATGGGCCAAAGGCCGTTTGAATATGTCATTTGATATGTTTGAATACCGTGATGGGCCAAAGGTCGTTTGAATAAAAGGGATCATGATCATGAATATGAAATACGCATGGATATGAATATAAAGAGAATGGGCCCGAGGCTGTTTGATACGCCTGATATATTCGAATTGGGCCCGAGGCCGTTTGATACATTTGAATTGGACCAAAGGTCGTTTCGTATAGATGAACCCGAGGTTGTATTGTTTTATATAAGAATTAGACCTGAGGTCGTTTTGCATATGGATATGATGTGCTGGACCCAAGGTCGTTTTGCTTTGTTGAGATTTGTATATCTGGTGTGAATGAGAAGAGTGGTTCAAATGTGTACATTATAAGTATGATTCATTTATGAACGAACCTCATTCATTAACTTCTTTATTTTGATATTATTCACTGGGCGTTAGCTCACTCTTATTTATATGTATGTAGGTGAGCAAAAGGATGTTCGACCCCAGCCTTAGTGGAATTTAAGAAAGGAACCCGAGTTTTGTGAAGTCAGCCCAGGTGCCTCACTCAAGAGGCTTTGTTTACGATCTTTTTGTATTTCTTTTGTCACTTCTATTGGCCATGATAGATCATTTATGTATATAAGCTTTTGGCATGGCTGACTATGTGTTTGAATGATCCTGGGTATACAAGATGTTAACTACTGATACGTGGTGTGAGTTATTATTAAGTATATGTGAAATGTTTTGGCATGCCATGTAAGCATAACTCATTGGACAAAATTTTTAAGTTTGCTTCCGTTTTAGCCCCTTCACTCTGTTGCTATATGTTTGTTTTGGTTTGAGGCCGTAGGTAATCTCATGATTACTGGTTGGTTATGACCTTAATCTATAAGGGCGGGTTCGGGTCATAACACCGTGGGTGCTCGAGGTACGTCGACTTCTGTCTCCCAGGATACGGTGGTTTAGACCGACTAATGCAAAAGCACCTTTTGTTAGCTTTGGCGAACCGACAATGGTAGCACTCTCTCACACAGAAAGAAAATTATAAGAGAAGACTGACTTGACTATAATCTAAGAGCGAAATTTCTGTGTTGAACCCAAGGGAGATGGGCCTCATTTTATACACAATAGGGGAGAGAGGAGAAACCTTCCAGCTATGAAGGCAGGCAACTAATGCCCATGAAGGCTAGCAACCAATGCTCATTACTCCTGGAGTAATGGACCAATTGATGGGGATTCAATGTGTGAATTGCATACACTATAATATACATATCTGTATATCTGCAGTAGACCTAGCCCAAAAAGATTAGGTTGGTGGACCACCAATCCGACGCAGTCCAAACCTAACTCATTCCAGCAAGCCTCAAGCCTCAAGCCCAAGATTTACGATCCATGACCCAGGAATCACGAACCACAGACCCAGACTCGGCCTTGTCTGGAAGGGCTGGCAGGCGGCGTGTGCGCGCGAGTGTGGCAATTTTTTCATAACCAACTTGGACCATAGTTTTGGCCCAAGCCCATCCTTGAAGCATCAATAACGCCCTTCCTTCAAAAAATTTGGATGCCCCGAGGTTTAAATACCCATCAAACCTTTCCTCTACAATCAATGTGGGATTGGTAGTTATACACAATTCCCAATACCTCTTCATGAGGTCAACTTTATGAGACAATTTCTCATTCAATTCTTAATGGTTTTTGGTCATTTTTTTTGTAGTATAAAAACCTTGTTACAAAGAATCTAAACCCATTTAATCTCATATCAACTGATGGTTGGGACCTACTTTAATTTCACATTAAAGTTACCAAAAACCCTTTTTCTTTTCAATAATTCCCCATATGAATAAAATTGACCGAATAAAGAAAACAGACAACGTTTACAACAAAGACTTGAAGAGAGAGCACACATACTAACCATGCACCAAAAAAAGTAGCTGTTGGCCTTGAAACTTTCATAGTGAAAGCCTATCGGATTTACTAGCTGACCATTGAATGTGATGTCTTGAATTGTTCTGCCATTTGTGTAAATCGAGACAATAGACCTCAAATAAGAGTTAGTCCAACCATTGTTCTTGTTCTCACTGTTGTGTCCAGTATGGCCTTGGAACACTAGCCTGGTTCAGCGAGTGTTTTTAAAGAATTCCACCTTACCAATTCTTAAAGAAGTGGCCCCACTTCGCACTCACATAGGTGACCCATATAAGGTATCTCATTATACCACGGTCGATCACTCATATCATTTAGGTCATTAAAAGCATTAGCTTAACCTTCCACCCCTACAGGGTATCACTATACAAAGGAATGGGTAAGATGATTTACCTCTTTAGTGACTCACCTGTTACACGAAATTAGGTTGTCCCTTTAATCCTAGATCTTGGGATCTCTAGTCAACTAAGTTGGGTTTTCCGTTTTGGTAACATTACTAAAGGCCTTAACCTTATTCCTCTTGACGATGTTTTTATTAACTCTCAAGTTAACCCTTTAGCTAGCGGATCCGCAATGTTGTCCTTAGACTTTACATAGTCTAGAGAAATAACTCCATTAGAGAGTAGTTGTCGTATGAAATTATGTTTACGACAGATATGTCTAGACTTTCCATTATACATATGATTCTATGCCTGTCTAATCTCCAATTGGCTATTATAATGAATACAAATAGCAGGCACAGGCCTCAACTAACGTGGAATATCCTCAATGAACTAGCGAAGCATTCAGCTTTTTTAGTTGCTTTATCCAAAGCAATAAACTCAGATTTCATCATTGATCTCGATATACACGTTTGCTTGGAAGATTTCCATGACACGGTTGCCCCTCCAAGAGTAAACACATAACCACTAGTGGATTTAGAGTCCTTTATATTAGATATCCAATTAGTGTCATTATAACCTTCTAGTACCACTGGGTATCTGGTATAATGCAGCCCATAATCCCAGGTGTAGCGTGGATAACCTAGCACCTGCATAATGCCCCTGAAATGAGTGAGATTCGGATTACTCGTGTATCTACTAAGCCTGCTAGCAGAGTAGGCTATATCTAGCTTTGCACAACTCATCAAAAACATCAAACTTCCAATGACCCGAGAATATTCTAGCTGAGAGACATTCTCATCATTATTCTTGGCAAGTGTAGACTCACGTCTACCGGTGTCTTGGATATACTTGTATCTAATTTTTCAAATTTCTCAAGTATCTTCTCAACATGGTAAGATTGAGAAAGTACAATACTACCAAATGTTCTGGTAATCTTAATACCTAGAATGACATCTGCAAGGCCCATATCTTCTATGTCAAACTTAGAGTTTAACAATCTCTTAGTAGTTCTAATCATCTCATCATTACTACCAACAATGAGGATGTCATCAACGTATAGACACAAAATGACCTAACCTCTTTCAGTGTCTTTGACATATACATATTTGTCACACTCATTGATTTTGAACCCATTTGACAACATAGCATTGTCAAACTTCTCATGCCATTGTTTAGGAGCTTGCTTCAAACTATACAATGATTTGAAAAGTTTACAAACTTTTTTGTATTGTCCTAGAGCTGAAAACCCACCGGGTTGCTCCATGTAGATTTCTTCATCTAAATTTTCATTTAAGAAAGTTGTCTTTAAATCCATTTGATATATCACTAGACCACGTAAAGCTGCTATCGCAATCACCATGCGAATAGATGTTATAGCGACCCCGGTCTTTTCCCATTTGATTATTGTATCCGGACTTAGGTTCCGTAGACTCTGTCATTGTATAATTGTTGTTGTTGTCCCTTATTTGCTCATTTGGACTTATAGGATGTGTTGGGCAGGTTTGTTTCAGGTTGGTTGGGTTTAGAAACCAAGTGTTGCAGTCCAGAATTTTGGATCTTCGCTCAAGCGAGGAGTTTGTTGCTCGAGCGAGCTGTTATTTTTGGTTCTTCGCTCGAGCCGGGGTTTGGTAGCTCGAGCGAGAGGTTGCGTCTGATTTTGGACCTATAGCTGTGCATTCTTGGCTCGAGCGAGCTTTTCTTCGCTCGAGCGAGTTAGTTCGTTCTTCGCTCGAGCATTAGTTCTTTCGCTCGAGCATGAGTCTGGTTACAGACCTGAGGGTTTGAGTTCTTCGCTTGATCGAGTTTTCTTTCGCTCGAGCGAGCTTTTGAGTTGTTGGCTCGAGCAAGGTTTTCTTGGCTCGAGCGTATCTTTTCTGTGTCTGGTCGCTCGAGCGACCAAGTCTTCGCTCGAGCGAGCCTGTCAGGTTTAAATAGGCAGCAGCGTGTTTCAGATCTGTTTTTCATACACTTTCATATTCCAAAACCCTAGTTACGAGTTTTCTCTCCCTATACACACCTTCTCTCTTAGGATTGATCTTCTTAGGGTGTGTTTCTACCCTAGATCCTTCATTAAAAAGATAAAGTGAGTCGAGGGCTTCCATTTAATCTGAACATTTGACGATTTGGAGCACTTTGGTTTTTGGGTATTCATCTCTTTCTTCTCCATTTGGGTTGTTCTCTTCGAGGTAGGGATTTCCTACTCCATTTTATAAGTTTTGATCTATGTTTTGGTATTTTGATTTGTTGGGGATACTTTGGTAATTTTGGGAAAAACCCTAGTTGTATTATTAAATTAATTTGTATAATTAATTCATGGAATTGGGAAAAGATGGTTAAATTCATGGAATTGAGGAATTCATTGATTAAATGGCGTAGTTGGATAATTTGAGTCATTTGTCTATTGAATTGTTGACATAGTTATTTTCAGTTTAGAAATAACTGTTTTGGGCTATCGGTGGAGGATAGTCGTGATTGTTGTAGACATTGCATGTGGATTAGGAATAACTGAAACTAATCACATTGGTTAAGTCATTAATTTTGACTATTGCATTGATACAGAAAATACGTGTATTGATTGACCATTGCATTTGCATACATTGTTTTGTGTTGGAGGAGATAGGGGATGTACTCCACGGTTTAGGGGAAGATAGGGGATGGACCTCTAAACCGGATTTTGTTTGGGAGGAGATAGGGGATGGACTCCATTAGCATCACTTTTATGTGTGCTTATCTATATTGAAGTGTTTTATTGATACAGCACTAAAATGTGTATCAATCTGGAAGTATGAAGTGTTTTGATCTGAGCTTGAGTCTCATATGTTTGTTGTAAGTTTGGCCAGGTTCTGAGCCATGTTGATAAAATTGGAAAGTAAAACATGTGTTAGACAATAGTGTCATGAGACTGTAAAATGAAGTAATTGATTATCTTGGTTAACCATCTGTTGAATGTTATTGCTTTATTCATTGCTTATATGTGGTTTAGTATATCTCTACTGGGCTGTGGCTCACCCTTTATGGGAACATCATTTTCAGGTTCAGGTGATAAGCTACCTCCAAGGACTTAGCTTGGGAGGGTTCAGTTTCTGGATTTTGAAGAAGACTATCCTTAGTTAATTGTCTTTATTAATTAGTACATGTAAACATTCAAGCCCAGGGCTTTTCTTGTATTGAGTTAGAACTCATATTTTGTATCCAAGTGTTGGCTTGGAAGGATGTAAGCCTGTAGGGCATTTTATTCGATGTTACATGTAATGCTTCTATTTAGTAATACTCTGATGAATGAATTGATAAATTATTTTCTTTAAATAATGCATGTCAATGATATATATATATATATATATATAATGGGTTTATTTTTGAGGGCGTTACAACTTGGTATCAGAGCGTACCGGGTTTGAATACTTTGGGTACGTGGGAAGTGATTAGTATCACATTCGGTTCGTCTCGTTTGATAGAGACTTAGTGTAATGTTATATGCTTATTTGATAACATGTTTATGTGATTATGTGGGTATGGAATGTAGTTTCTAGGATGTTGATTGGACCCTTGAGTTTCTTGTAGTCATGTTGGAAAGGCACTTGATCACTGCTGCTTCCAACCGGAACTATAGTAACGCATTGGGACTATCATTATCCGGGAATGAAATTCGTAGGTGCTTATGTGATTATGTGCTTACGTGGAATGTATTATTGTTGTCCATTGCATTAGGACGTGAGTGTTTAGCTTCAGCACATTTATTAATGTGCTAATGTCTTTGTTTCCTTTATTAGGATGTCAGGACGAGGACGAGGACGCGGTAGGCGTGGTAGGCCGGGTAGGCAGGAGGTGCCTGTGCCAGAGGAGATTCCGGCAGTTCAGGAGGGATTTGGCCAGGCTAATGTGGCCGAGCCAGTAGGCCAGCAGGCTATGGGCGCTTTAGCTCGAGAGATAGCAGGGGCATTCAGGGAGTCAGTAGGCATCCTCAGAGCTGAGAATCAAGCTCGGGATGTTGCTGCTGATGCAGGACCTTCCTTTCTGAAGAGGGAGTTCTTCCAGTCTAATCCGGATGAATTTGTGGGTGATCCTAAAGAGCCGCTTAAGGCAGATGAATGGCTCGAATAGACAACGAAGACGTTTGAGATGCTTGGCATCGAAGACGAGGGGTTGAAAGTGACCTTGGCATCTTTCTAGTTGAAGGGGGATGCAGGTCAGTGGTGGAAGTTTACTAAGGGGCGTATAGGAGGTACGTGGGAGGCTTTTGTGAATGCTTTCCAGGAGAAGTTCTTATCTCCAGCAGTCAGGGAGAAACTGCGAGACCAGTTTTGTCAGCTTAAGCAGGCGAGTTCGTCAGTGGCCGAGTTTGAGGCTGCATTCACTAGTTTGTCCAGGTTTGCACCTGAGTTGGTGGCGTCTGAGGAACGCCGTTGTATTGAGTTTGAGAAGAAGTTGAGGCGTGGCCTCAAGCTGAGAGTTGGGAGAACTATGATTCGGGATTATGGGCGTATGGTTGATGCTGCAGCCCACATGGAAATCATGATGCAGGAGGAGGAGGAAGGACAGAAGGGCTCCAAGAGGAGTCAGGATGGTCAGAATGATGGTAGGAGACAGAAGGGTTTTAATCCCCAGCAGTCTCAGGGTAGCTTTTCTAGATCGACTTTTCCTGTACCGAGTGTTAGTTCGGGGAAAGGCAGTCAGGGAGACATTACCTGTTTCAAGTGTGGCCAGCTGGGCCACAAGTCTCCAGTTTGTCCTCAGAGGGGAGGAGTTCAGAGAGCAGCATCTTCTTCGGCTCGATCTCAGAGCCAGAGTCAGGGTAGAGGTCAACCACTCTCGTGTTATCAGTGTGGTCAGCCAGGGCATATGAAGAGGTATTGCCTGCAGTTGGGTGGCACATCTGGTGCATCTGGTTTGAGGCCGATTCAGGGTCAGCAGTCAGCTCAGTCGGGTCAGGCCTCGAGGGCCAATCAGGGGGCTTCATCGTCTCAGTCGGTGCAGCAATCTTATGCTCCTAGGGTTGAGCAAGTTGATCAGAGGTCGTCTGGGCGCGTGTATGCTGTTACCGCGCAGGATCTTGTGCCAGCACCATCAGTTGTAAGAGGTACCTTCTTGTTTTGCAACTCGGTTGCTAATGTTTTGATTGATACGGGTGCATCTCATTCCTTCGTGTCTGCTGCATTTGCATCTGTTTTGGAGTTGGAGTTAGCACAGCTAGCATCTCCTATTTGTGTAGTGTCACCTCTTGGGGGTGAATTGATTTTGAAACAAGGCGTTAGGGGTTGTGATATAGAGGTTGATTATCATAGAATTCCATTTTCCTTTGTAGTTATGCCTATGAGGGGTTTCGATGTTATTTTGGGTATGGACTGGTTATCGTCATACCGGGCAGTTATTGATTGCTACCGCCAGAGGGTCACTTGTTGTACCGTGAGCGGAGAGTATTTTCATTTTCTGGGGGACCGGGTTGGTGATGTGTTGCCACCGGGGTATGTTCCGCGAGGACGGAGTGAGCTTAGTGGGCTACTTGCTAACCTTTCGATTAGTGAGGATAATGAGACTCAGATTGTGTTGCCAAGGGTGGTTTGTGAGTACTCGGATGTCTTTCCCGAGGATCTTGTTGGTTTGCCACTGCATCGGGAGATTGAGTTCTCTATTGACCTAGTGCCCGGCACGGCGCCGATTTCCATGGCACCTTATCATTTTGCCCCAGCCGAGTTAGTTGAGTTGAAGATCCAACTCCAGGAGTTGCTAGATAAGGGCTTTATACGTCCTAGTGTTTCGCCGTGGGGAGCACCGGCCCTCTTTGTTAAAAAGAAAGGTGGTGCTTTGAGACTTTGTATAGATTATCGGAAATTGAATCGGGCTACGGTGAAGAATAAGTACCCTATGCCTCGTATAGATGATCTTTTCGATCAGTTGAAGGGTTCCCGTTGTTTCTCGAAGATAGACTTGAGATCGGGTTATCATCAGTTAAGAGTCAGGGAGGAGGATATTCCGAAAACGGCTTTCCGTACGCGGTATGGCCACTATGAGTTTCTGGTGATGCCATTTGGGCTCACCAATGCACCGGCAGTCTTTATGGACTTGATGAACCGGATCTTCCGGGAATTCTTGGATCGGTTTGTAGTCGTTTTTGTGGACGACATCCTTATCTATTCGCCTACTGAGGAGGAGCACGAGGCACACTTGAGGGTGGTGCTTGAGTTACTTAGAGCCCATAGGCTATATGCCAAGTTTGGGAAGTGTGAGTTCTGGCTGAGAGAAGTCAAATTCTTAGGCCATGTGGTATCCGGTGAAGGAGTGTCTGTTGATACATCCAAGGTAGAGGCAGTGCAGGATTGGGCACAGCCTAAGAGTGTATTTGAGATCCGCAGTTTTCTGGGATTAGCTGGGTATTACCGTCGGTTTGTGAAAGATTTCTCCAGGTTAGCTTCACCGTTGACTAGACTGACTCGGAAGAGAGTCAAATTTGTATGGAGTGAGACTTGTGAAAAGTCGTTTCAGGAGTTGAAAGTTAGACTGACCACCGCTCCAGTCTTGATTATTCCAGAGAGAGGGTTGGGTTATGCAGTCTATTGTGACGCCTCACGAGAGGGTCTGGGTTGTGTGTTAACGTAAGAGGGGAAAGTAGTTGCCTATGGCTCACGTCAGTTGAAAATTCACGAGCAGAATTACCCTACGCATGATTTAGAGTTAGCAGCTGTGATATTTGCCTTGAAGATTTGGAGGCATTATCTTTATGGTGAGAGGTTCGAGGTGTTCTCGGATCATAAGAGTCTGAAGTATTTGTTTACACAGAAAGACTTGAACTTGATGCAGAGGAGGTGGATGGAATTTATAGAGGATTATGACTTTGAGTTGCATTATCATCCGGGAAAGGCCAATGTGGTGGCCGATGCCCTTAGCAGGAAACCTGTTGGTGTCATAGCTAGTATAGCCATCCGAGAATGGGAGATGTTGAGTGCACTTGGGGAGTTTGATTTACTTCTGGGCGAATCCGTTGAGGCTGCGGCCTTGTTTTCTGTTATTGCACAGCCTTCACTTGTGACTCGAGTGTTAGAGGCTCAGAGAGGTGACTTTGAGGTAGAATCTCTCCGTGAGAAGATTTCCGGTGGGAAGGTTGAGAAGGGTTTGACGGTGTATTCCGACCTGAGTGTGAGATACCGAGACCGTCTGTTTGTGCCGGAGTCTTGCCGAGAGGAGGTACTCCGAGAGTTTCATCATTCACGCCTTGCGGTGCATCCGGGAGGCACTAAGATGTATCGGGATTTGGGTCAGCAGTTCTGGTGGTGGGGTATGAAGAGAGATGTGGCAACTTTCGTATCTAAGTGCCTTACTTGTCAGCAAGTGAAGGCCGAACATCAGAGGCCAGCGGGTTTGTTGCAACCCTTGCCTATTGCCGAGTGGAAGTGGGAACACGTCACTTTGGACTTCGTTGTGGGTCTTCCGAGGACTCAGCGGGGTAGTGATGCTATTTGGGTGGTTGTAGACCGGTTGACTAAGTGGGCGCACTTCATTCCGATGCGCGTGAGAGATTCGGTAGATCATCTTGCCGCCTTGTACATTCGAGACATAGTGAGGTTACACGGGGTTCCAGTGACGATCGTCTCAGATAGAGATCCTCGTTTTACTGCCAGGTTGTGGCAGAGTTTGTAGAGTGCTTTAGGCACTAGGTTGACCTTTAGCACGGCTTATCATCCTCAGACTGACGGACAGTCCGAGCGTACTATTCAGATACTTGAGGATATGCTTCGGGGTTGTGTTCTAGACTTTAGTGGGTCGTGGGAGAGGCACTTGCCGTTGGTGGAGTTTGCCTACAACAACAGTTTCCAGTCTAGTATCAGTATGGCACCATTTGAGGCCTTGTATGGCCGACCGTGTAGATCTCCTGTGTGTTGGGCCGAGGTGGGTGATGCACCTCTGTTGGGTCTAGAGTTGGTGAGGGAAACGACGGAGAAAGTTGAGCTTATCCGTAAGAGGCTTGTTACAGCACAGAGTCGTCAGAAATCGTATGCCGACCGTAGGAGGAGACCTTTGGTGTTTGAGGTGGGTGATCATGTCTTTCTGAAGATATCACCTAGACGGGGTTTGATGAGGTTTGGGAAGAGTGGGAAGTTGTCCCCTCGGTTCATTGGTCCGTTTGAGATCCTTGAGAGGATTGGCGAGGCTGCTTATCGTTTAGCTTTGCCGCCGCAGTTGTCCGGAGTACATGACGTGTTTCATGTGAGTATGCTTCGGAAGTATGAGCCGAATCCATCACATGTGTTGGATTGGACCGATTTAGTGGTTGATGAGGATGTCTCGTATGAGGAGAGACCGGTTCGGGTATTGGATAGGCGGGATCAAGTTTTGCGAGGCAAGACCATCCCTTTGGTAAAAGTTTTGTGGAAACATCATGGAGTGGAGGAAGCCACTTGGGAGCGTGAATTGGAAGTCCGCGAAAAATACCCGGACATGTTTATTAATTTGTAATCTTGTATTTAGATTTTGTAATATTGTTGAACTTAAGAGCTTTACATATGTCTTAAGTTGTAAAACGTTGAGTATGTTTTGGTAAATGGGTGTATCTTGAAACTTGTTTCATTATAGAAGTTTAGTATAGCATTGCATATGTTGATTACATTGCTGAGTGTGTTATATATATCATGCAATTGAATATGATATGGGGATTGCTAACATTGGAAGGAATAATGCATAATATTGATACAGGTTGAAATATATGTTGTTTTATATATATGTTGTGAGATGCCTCTTGATAAAGAGATGAAGTGACCAGTATTGGGTCAAGCTGTTTATTATTGTTATATAATATCTGTGGGAATTGAGAAAAAACTTGTTTTTTATAAACTTATGCTTAATTTCGGGGACGAAATTCTTTTAAGGGGGGGAGGTTATAGCGACCCCGGTCTTTTCCCATTTGATTATTGTATCCGGACTTAGGTTCCGTAGACTCTGTCATTGTATAATTGTTGTTGTTGTCCCTTATTTGCTCATTTGGACTTATAGGATGTGTTGGGCAGGTTTGTTTCAGGTTGGTTGGGTTTAGAAACCAAGTGTTGCTGTCCAGAATTTTGGATCTTCGCTCGAGCGAGGAGTTTGTCGCTCGAGCGAGCTGTTATTTTTGGTTCTTCGCTCGAGCCGGGGTTTGGTAGCTTGAGCGAGAGGTTGCGTCTGATTTGGACCTATAGCTGTGCATTCTTGGCTCGAGCGAGCTTTTCCTCGCTCGAGCATTAGTTCTTTCGCTCGAGCGTGAGTCTGGTTACAGACCTGAGGGTTTGAGTTCTTCGCTCGATCGAGTTTTCTTTCGCTCGAGCGAGCTTTTGAGTTGTTGGCTCGAGCAAGGTTTTCTTGGCTCGAGCGTATCTTTTCTGTGTCTGGTCGCTCGAGCGAGCCTGTCAGGTTTAAATAGGCAGCAGCGTGTTTCAGATCTGTTTTTCATACCTTTCATATTCCAAAACCCTAGTTACGAGTTTTCTCTCCCTATACACACCTTCTCTCTTAGGATTGATCTTCTTAGGGTGTGTTTCTACCCTAGATCCTTCATTAAAAAGATAAAGTGAGTCGAGGGCTTCCATTTAATCTGAACATTTGACGATTTGGAGCACTTTGGTTTTTGGGTATTCATCTCTTTCTTCTCCATTTGGGTTGTTCTCTTCGAGGTAGGGATTTCCTACTCCATTTTATAAGTTTTGATCTAAGTTTTGGTATTTTGATTTGTTGGGGATACTTTGGTAATTTTGGGAAAAACCCTAGTTGTATTATCAAATTAATTTGTATAATTAATTCATGGAATTGGGAAAAGATGGTTAAATTCATGGAATTGAGGAATTAATTGATTAAATGGCGTAGTTGGATAATTTGAGTCATTTGTCTATTGAATTGTTGACATAGTTATTTTCAGTTTAGAAATAACTGTTTTGGGCTATCGGTGGAGGATAGTCGTGATTGTTGTAGACATTGCATGTGGATTAGGAATAACTGAAACTAATCACATTGGTTAAGTCATTAATTTTGACTATTGCATTGATACAGAAAATACGTGTATTGATTGACCATTGCATTTGCATACATTGTTTTGTGTTGGAGGAGATAGGGGATGTACTCCACGGTTTAGGGGAAGATAGGGGATGGACCTCTAAACCGGATTTTGTTTGGGAGGAGATAGGGGATGGACTCCATTAGCATCACTTTTATGTGTGCTTATCTATATTGAAGTGTTTTATTGATACAGCACTAAAATGTGTATCAATCTGGAAGTATGAAGTGTTTTGATCTGAGCTTGAGTCTCATATGTTTGTTGTAAGTTTGGCCAGGTTCTGAGCCATGTTGATAAAATTGGAAAGTAAAACATGTGTTAGACAATAGTGTCATGAGACTGTAAAATGAAGTAATTGATTATCTTGGTTAACCATCTGTTGAATGCTATTGCTTTATTCATTGCTTATATGTGGTTTAGTATATCTCTACTGGGCTGTGGCTCACCCTTTATGGGAACATCATTTTCAGGTTCAGGTGATAAGCTACCTCCAAGGACTTAGCTTGGGAGGGTTCAGTTTCTGGATTTTGAAGAAGACTATCCTTAGTTAATTGTCTTTATTAATTAGTACATGTAAACATTCAAGCCCAGGGCTTTTCTTGTATTGAGTTAGAACTCATATTTTGTATCCAAGTGTTGGTTTGGAAGGATGTAAGCCTGTAGGGCATTTTATTCGATGTTACATGTAATGCTTCTATTTAGTAATACTCTGATGAATGAATTGATAAATTGTTTTCTTTAAATAATGCATGTCAATGATATATATATATATATATAATGGGTTTATTTTTGAGGGCGTTACAACTTGGTATCAGAGCGTACCGGGTTTGAATACTTTGGGTACGTGGGAAGTGATTAGTATCACATTCGGTTCGTCTCGTTTGATAGAGACTTAGTGTAATGTTATATGCTTATGTGATAACATGTTTATGTGATTATGTGGGTATGGAATGTAGTTTCTAGGATGTTGATTGGACCCTTGAGTTTCTTGTAGTCATGTTGGAAAGGCACTTGATCACTGCTGCTTCCAACCGGAACTATAGTAACGCATTGGGACTATCATTATCCGGGAATGAAATTCGTAGGTGCTTATGTGATTATGTGCTTACGTGGAATGTATTATTGTTGTCCATTGCATTAGGACGTGAGTGTTTAGCTTCAGCACATTTATTAATGTGCTAATGTCTTTGTTTCCTTTATTAGGATGTCAGGACGAGGACGAGGACGCGGTAGGCGTGGTAGGCCGGGTAGGCAGGAGGTGCCTGTGCCAGAGGAGATTCCGGCAGTTCAGGAGGGATTTGGCCAGGCTAATGTGGCCGAGCCAGTAGGCCAGCAGGCTATGGGCGCTTTAGCTCGAGAGATAGCAGGGGCATTCAGGGAGTCAGTAGGCATCCTCAGAGCTGAGAATCAAGCTCGGGATGTTGCTGCTGATGTAGGACCTTCCTTTCTGAAGAGGGAGTTCTTCCGGTCTAATCCGGATGAATTTGTGGGTGATCCTAAAGAGCCGCTTAAGGCAGATGAATGGCTCGAACAGACAACGAAGACGTTTGAGATGCTTGGCATCGAAGACGAGGGGTTGAAAGTGACCTTGGCATCTTTCCAGTTGAAGGGGGATGCAGGTCAGTGGTGGAAGTTTACTAAGGGGCGTATAGGAGGTACGTGGGAGGCTTTTGTGAATGCTTTCCAGGAGAAGTTCTTATCTCCAGCAGTCAGGGAGAAGCTGCGAGACCAGTTTTGTCAGCTTAAGCAGGCGAGTTCGTCAGTGGCCGAGTTTGAGGCTGCATTCACTAGTTTGTCCAGGTTTGCACCTGAGTTGGTGGCGTCTGAGGAACGCCGTTGTATTGAGTTTGAGAAGAAGTTGAGGCGTGGCCTCAAGCTGAGAGTTGGGAGAACTATGATTCGGGATTATGGGCGTATGGTTGATGCTGCAGCCCACATGGAAATCATGATGCAGGAGGAGGAGGAAGGACAGAAGGGCTCCAAGAGGAGTCAGGATGGTCAGAATGATGGTAGGAGACAGAAGGGTTTTAATCCCCAGCAGTCTCAGGGTAGCTTTTCTAGATCGACTTTTCCTGTACCGAGTGTTAGTTCGGGGAAAGGCAGTCAGGGAGACATTACCTGTTTCAAGTGTGGCCAGCTGGGCCACAAGTCTCCAGTTTGTCCTCAGAGGGGAGGAGTTCAGAGAGCAGCATCTTCTTCGGCTCGATCTCAGAGCCAGAGTCAGGGTAGAGGTCAACCACTCTCGTGTTATCAGTGTGGTCAGCCAGGGCATATGAAGAGGTATTGCCCGCAGTTGGGTGGCACATCTGGTGCATCTGGTTTGAGGCCGATTCAGGGTCAGCAGTCAGCTCAGTCGGGTCAGGCCTCGAGGGCCAATCAGGGGGCTTCATCGTCTCAGTCGGTGCAGCAATCTTATGCTCCTAGGGTTGAGCAAGTTGATCAGAGGTCGTCTGGGCGCGTGTATGCTGTTACCGCGCAGGATCTTGTGCCAGCACCATCAGTTGTAAGAGGTACCTTCTTGTTTTGCAACTCGGTTGCTAATGTTTTGATTGATACGGGTGCATCTCATTCCTTTGTGTCTGCTGCATTTGCATCTGTTTTGGAGTTGGAGTTAGCACAGCTAGCATCTCCTATTTGTGTAGTGTCACCTCTTGGGGGTGAATTGATTTTGAAACAAGGCGTTAGGGGTTGTGATATAGAGGTTGATTATCATAGAATTCCATTTTCCTTTGTAGTTATGCCTATGAGGGGTTTCGATGTTATTTTGGGTATGGACTGGTTATCGTCATACCGGGCAGTTATTGATTGCTACCGCCAGAGGGTCACTTGTTGTACCGTGAGCGGAGAGTATTTTCATTTTCTGGGGGACCGGGTTGGTGATGTGTTGCCACCGGGGTATGTTCCGCGAGGACGGAGTGAGCTTAGTGGGCTACTTGCTAACCTTTCGATTAGTGAGGATAATGAGACCCAGATTGTGTTGCCAAGGGTGGTTTGTGAGTACTCGGATGTCTTTCCCGAGGATCTTGTTGGTTTGCCACCGCATCGGGAGATTGAGTTCTCTATTGACCTAGTGCCCGGCACGGCGCCGATTTCCATGGCACCTTATCATTTTGCCCCAGCCGAGTTAGTTGAGTTGAAGATCCAACTCCAGGAGTTGCTAGATAAGGGCTTTATACGTCCTAGTGTTTCGCCGTGGGGAGCACCGGCCCTCTTTGTTAAAAAGAAAGGTGGTGCTTTGAGACTTTGTATAGATTATCGGAAATTGAATCGGGCTACGGTGAAGAATAAGTACCCTATGCCTCGTATAGATGATCTTTTCGATCAGTTGAAGGGTTCCCGTTGTTTCTCGAAGATAGACTTGAGATCGGGTTATCATCAGTTAAGAGTCAGGGAGGAGGATATTCCGAAAACGGCTTTCCGTACGCGGTATGGCCACTATGAGTTTCTGGTGATGCCATTTGGGCTCACCAATGCACCGGCAGTCTTTATGGACTTGATGAACCGGATCTTCCGGGAATTCTTGGATCGGTTTGTAGTCGTTTTTGTGGACGACATCCTTATCTATTCGCCTACTGAGGAGGAGCACGAGGCACACTTGAGGGTGGTGCTTGAGTTACTTAGAGCCCATAGGCTATATGCTAAGTTTGGGAAGTGTGAGTTCTGGCTGAGAGAAGTCAAATTCTTAGGCCATGTGGTATCCGGTGAAGGAGTGTCTGTTGATACATCCAAGGTAGAGGCAGTGCAGGATTGGGCACAGCCTAAGAGTGTATTTGAGATCCGCAGTTTTCTGGGATTAGCTGGGTATTACCGTCGGTTTGTGAAAGATTTCTCCAGGTTAGCTTCACCGTTGACTAGACTGACTCGGAAGGGAGTCAAATTTGTATGGAGTGAGACTTGTGAAAAGTCGTTTCAGGAGTTGAAAGTTAGACTGACCACCGCTCCAGTCTTGATTATTCCAGAGAGAGGGTTGGGTTATGCAGTCTATTGTGACGCCTCACGAGAGGGTCTGGGTTGTGTGTTAACGCAAGAGGGGAAAGTAGTTGCCTATGGCTCACGTCAGTTGAAAATTCACGAGCAGAATTACCCTACGCATGATTTAGAGTTAGCAGCTGTGATATTTGCCTTGAAGATTTGGAGGCATTATCTTTATGGTGAGAGGTTCGAGGTGTTCTCGGATCATAAGAGTCTGAAGTATTTGTTTACACAGAAAGACTTGAACTTGATGCAGAGGAGGTGGATGGAATTTATAGAGGATTATGACTTTGAGTTGCATTATCATCCGGGAAAGGCCAATGTGGTGGCCGATGCCCTTAGCAGGAAACCTGTTGGTGTCATAGCTAGTATAGCCATCCGAGAATGGGAGATGTTGAGTGCACTTGGGGAGTTTGATTTACTTCTGGGCGAATCCGTTGAGGCTGCGGCCTTGTTTTCTGTTATTGCACAGCCTTCACTTGTGACTCGAGTGTTAGAGGCTCAGAGAGGTGACTTTGAGGTAGAATCTCTCTGTGAGAAGATTTCCGGTGGGAAGGTTGAGAAGGGTTTGACGGTGTATTCCGACCTGAGTGTGAGATACCGAGACCGTCTGTTTGTGCCGGAGTCTTGCCGAGAGGAGGTACTCCGAGAGTTTCATCATTCACGCCTTGCGGTGCATCCGGGAGGCACTAAGATGTATCGGGATTTGGGTCAGCAGTTCTGGTGGTGGGGTATGAAGAGAGATGTGGCAACTTTCGTATCTAAGTGCCTTACTTGTCAGCAAGTGAAGGCCGAACATCAGAGGCCAGCGGGTTTGTTGCAACCCTTGCCTATTGCCGAGTGGAAGTGGGAACACGTCACTTTGGACTTCGTTGTGGGTCTTCCGAGGACTCAGCGGGGTAGTGATGCTATTTGGGTGGTTGTAGACCGGTTGACTAAGTGGGCGCACTTCATTCCGATGCGCGTGAGAGATTCGGTAGATCATCTTGCCGCCTTGTACATTCGAGACATAGTGAGGTTACACGGGGTTCCAGTGACGATCGTCTCAGATAGAGATCCTCGTTTTACTGCCAGGTTGTGGCAGAGTTTGTAGAGTGCTTTAGGCACTAGGTTGACCTTTAGCACGGCTTATCATCCTCAGACTGACGGACAGTCCGAGCGTACTATTCAGATACTTGAGGATATGCTTCGGGGTTGTGTTCTAGACTTTAGTGGGTCGTGGGAGAGGCACTTGCCGTTGGTGGAGTTTGCCTACAACAACAGTTTCCAGTCTAGTATCAGTATGGCACCATTTGAGGCCTTGTATGGCCGACCGTGTAGATCTCCTGTGTGTTGGGCCGAGGTGGGTGATGCACCTCTGTTGGGTCTAGAGTTGGTGAGGGAAACGACGGAGAAAGTTGAGCTTATCCGTAAGAGGCTTGTTACAGCACAGAGTCGTCAGAAATCGTATGCCGACCGTAGGAGGAGACCTTTGGTGTTTGAGGTGGGTGATCATGTCTTTCTGAAGATATCACCTAGACGGGGTTTGATGAGGTTTGGGAAGAGTGGGAAGTTGTCCCCTCGGTTCATTGGTCCGTTTGAGATCCTTGAGAGGATTGGCGAGGCTGCTTATCGTTTAGCTTTGCCGCCGCAGTTGTCCGGAGTACATGACGTGTTTCATGTGAGTATGCTTCGGAAGTATGAGCCGAATCCATCACATGTGTTGGATTGGACCGATTTAGTGGTTGATGAGGATGTCTCGTATGAGGAGAGACCGGTTCGGGTATTGGATAGGCGGGATCAAGTTTTGCGAGGCAAGACCATCCCTTTGGTAAAAGTTTTGTGGAAACATCATGGAGTGGAGGAAGCCACTTGGGAGCGTGAATTGGAAGTCCGCGAAAAATACCCGGACATGTTTATTAATTTGTAATCTTGTATTTAGATTTTGTAATATTGTTGAACTTAAGAGCTTTACATATGTCTTAAGTTGTAAAACGTTGAGTATGTTTTGGTAAATGGGTGTATCTTGAAACTTGTTTCATTATAGAAGTTTAGTATAGCATTGCATATGTTGATTACATTGCTGAGTGTGTTATATATATCATGCAATTGAATATGATATGGGGATTGCTAACATTGGAAGGAATAATGCATAATATTGATACAGGTTGAAATATATGTTGTTTTATATATATGTTGTGAGATGCCTCTTGATAAAGAGATGAAGTGACCAGTATTGGGTCAAGCTGTTTATTATTGTTATATAATATCTGTGGGAATTGAGAAAAAACTTGTTTTTTATAAACTTATGCTTAATTTCGGGGACGAAATTCTTTTAAGGGGGGGAGGTTATAGCGACCCCGGTCTTTTCCCATTTGATTATTGTATCCGGACTTAGGTTCCGTAGACTCTGTCATTGTATAATTGTTGTTGTTGTCCCTTATTTGCTCATTTGGACTTATAGGATGTGTTGGGCAGGTTTGTTTCAGGTTGGTTGGGTTTAGAAACCAAGTGTTGCTGTCCAGAATTTTGGATCTTCGCTCGAGCGAGGAGTTTGTCGCTCGAGCGAGCTGTTATTTTTGGTTCTTCGCTCGAGCCGGGGTTTGGTAGCTTGAGCGAGAGGTTGCGTCTGATTTGGACCTATAGCTGTGCATTCTTGGCTCGAGCGAGCTTTTCTTCGCTCGAGCATTAGTTCTTTCGCTCGAGCGTGAGTCTGGTTACAGACCTGAGGGTTTGAGTTCTTCGCTCGATCGAGTTTTCTTTCGCTCGAGCGAGCTTTTGAGTTGTTGGCTCGAGCAAGGTTTTCTTGGCTCGAGCGTATCTTTTCTGTGTCTGGTCGCTCGAGCGAGCCTGTCAGGTTTAAATAGGCAGCAGCGTGTTTCAGATCTGTTTTTCATACCTTTCATATTCCAAAACCCTAGTTACGAGTTTTCTCTCCCTATACACACCTTCTCTCTTAGGATTGATCTTCTTAGGGTGTGTTTCTACCCTAGATCCTTCATTAAAAAGATAAAGTGAGTCGAGGGCTTCCATTTAATCTGAACATTTGACGATTTGGAGCACTTTGGTTTTTGGGTATTCATCTCTTTCTTCTCCATTTGGGTTGTTCTCTTCGAGGTAGGGATTTCCTACTCCATTTTATAAGTTTTGATCTAAGTTTTGGTATTTTGATTTGTTGGGGATACTTTGGTAATTTTGGGAAAAACCCTAGTTGTATTATCAAATTAATTTGTATAATTAATTCATGGAATTGGGAAAAGATGGTTAAATTCATGGAATTGAGGAATTAATTGATTAAATGGCGTAGTTGGATAATTTGAGTCATTTGTCTATTGAATTGTTGACATAGTTATTTTCAGTTTAGAAATAACTGTTTTGGGCTATCGGTGGAGGATAGTCGTGATTGTTGTAGACATTGCATGTGGATTAGGAATAACTGAAACTAATCACATTGGTTAAGTCATTAATTTTGACTATTGCATTGATACAGAAAATACGTGTATTGATTGACCATTGCATTTGCATACATTGTTTTGTGTTGGAGGAGATAGGGGATGTACTCCACGGTTTAGGGGAAGATAGGGGATGGACCTCTAAACCGGATTTTGTTTGGGAGGAGATAGGGGATGGACTCCATTAGCATCACTTTTATGTGTGCTTATCTATATTGAAGTGTTTTATTGATACAGCACTAAAATGTGTATCAATCTGGAAGTATGAAGTGTTTTGATCTGAGCTTGAGTCTCATATGTTTGTTGTAAGTTTGGCCAGGTTCTGAGCCATGTTGATAAAATTGGAAAGTAAAACATGTGTTAGACAATAGTGTCATGAGACTGTAAAATGAAGTAATTGATTATCTTGGTTAACCATCTGTTGAATGCTATTGCTTTATTCATTGCTTATATGTGGTTTAGTATATCTCTACTGGGCTGTGGCTCACCCTTTATGGGAACATCATTTTCAGGTTCAGGTGATAAGCTACCTCCAAGGACTTAGCTTGGGAGGGTTCAGTTTCTGGATTTTGAAGAAGACTATCCTTAGTTAATTGTCTTTATTAATTAGTACATGTAAACATTCAAGCCCAGGACTTTTCTTGTATTGAGTTAGAACTCATATTTTGTATCCAAGTGTTGGCTTGGAAGGATGTAAGCCTGTAGGGCATTTTATTCGATGTTACATGTAATGCTTCTATTTAGTAATACTCTGATGAATGAATTGATAAATTGTTTTCTTTAAATAATGCATGTCAATGATATATATATATATAATGGGTTTATTTTTGAGGGCGTTACAGATGTAATCCTTGTCACAAGTGAATACGTATCAAAGTAATCCAGGACTTTTCACTACTTGTATCCTTTGATAACTAGTTTAGCTTTATACTTATCAATTGTTCCATCCGTCTTCATCTTTCTTCTAAAGATCCATTTACTCCCTAAAACCTTACTGCTTGCGGATAGATCAACCAACTCCCAAGTATGGTTTTGTATGATGGAATCAATCTCACTCTTAATTGTTTCTTTCCACAAAGGACTTTCAGGTGAAGTCACAGTTTCAGGAAAGTTCGAGGTTCTCCCTCTAACATATAAGTCAAGAAGTCCAGACTAAATGACTTTGAAGTCCTAGCCCTCTTACTCCTTATTGGCTCATTTGCTTCTTCAGCTTGATCATCGGCTTAATCATCCATGTGATCATCTATGTGATCATAGTCATCTTCAATTTTTTTCATGGAACTCGGAACCCCTTCTTGGATACGATAAGGAAATACATTTTTAAAGAAAAATGCATTTCTAGATTCTATGATAATATTCTTATGTATATCTAGAATAGCAAACGTAAACATAAGAAATCAATATGCACTGCTATATCGTGCATAACCGTTGAATACAAAATCAACGGGTTTTTAGGCTTATTACCACATATTGCATGACACCCGCCTATTTGTAAAATTTGTACAAAGGCTTTTGGCTTTTTCCAAAAATTCATGTAGGGTCTTTAAACAATTCATTGTGTCACAACGATTATGAAACTCTCAAAATCATGTCACCGCAAATACTTTCCCAGAATGTCATCATGCCACAATGATTATGAAACTCTCAAAATTATATCACCGTTAATACATTCCCAGAATGTCATCAACCGAATTAGGTACCCAAACATATTTGGTTCAACCTATCACTCTGAAGCCAATAGTCTTATTATTAGGAAACACAAATCCAGTGTTCAATAGTCTACTATTCGGATTTATAATATGGCCAATAGTCTTATCACTAGGAATCACTAATTTCTCAACATGTGGTCAGCAGACTTTCTACTACTAGGAATCACAATGTTTTAACATGTGATCAGTAGTCACTTTACTAGTAGAAATCACAACGTCCTGACATAAGATCAATAGACTCTTTCATTATTAAGAATCATCATGTCTTGACATATGATCAATAGCCTCTCCACTACTAGGAACCATTATGTCTTGACATGTGATCAGTAATCTGTTCACTACTAGGAACCACAATCTCATAATTGTGTAGCCAATGGTCTAACACCTCCTAGGGACTACTAGTTTTCTATCTCTGTGATCAGTGATCTTGTACTCATTAGGAGCCACCAATTTAAGAATATATTCAGAATTTAAAAACTTCAAAAATATATTCACCCAACCTAACAGGTTGTCTCATCTTTGCTTTTAAGCGAAGTCATATAGCAATCATATATTCTATAATTGACACAAGGATAACATACTAATTGTCTCTGATTAATTTAGAGATATTATCATATAATCTTATGATTTCCTTTAATCACACTTGATCTTTCTAGATCTTCTTTTAAGAACCTCGCAATGCTTAAGGTTGGCAGATGGAACAACATTTTTGTTGTCACCTCTTGAAGCCATTTCTTAAAAATCACAACGGAATTTCACTATTATGTTTGTCCAGACACTAAACTTAACACTAGAAAATCCAAATTTTGAAATTTAATTCAAAACTGATCTTACTACTTACCCTAGAATCGAACCTGGTCAGGAAAGTTTCCAGGAAAACTGGAGGGGTCACACTGGTCCCACTTAAGATCCAGTTAACCTTAGACAAAACTTTCAAGAGCATGATGACTCTTAGTCCATGAGAAACAAATTTAGAATTAAGTTTTTCAGGGAATAAACCAGGTTAAAACAAACCAATTCCTACGTAAATAAAATTTGCTACCAAAATTACACCACTCATAAAAGTTAACTGGTACTCCCGGAACTAAGCCCATTATTTCTGAATAAAATCAGAAAAATATTTTAGTTAAGGCTAAAATTTGGTTTCTTTTCTCAAAACCAAAACACTTTGGAAATAATCACATTATAACCAAAGACTTTCTCCAAACTTAGTTTTCCAACACTTTAGTAATAAAATGATTAAATTCAAAGACTTCCTCGAACCCCAAAGGTTTGAGACCAAATCCGTCTTAGTTGTCATTTCTGAACAAATAAGAAATATTCTTTAGCCAAAACTAAACCCTTTAGTTTCTATTACAGAAAACCAAACCAAGTTCCAAACTTTACAAGCAATTAAAAATTGCACCAAATTACAAACAATGTAAACAATTGCTATAACAATTACACGCATATAAAAGGCTTCCAACCTTACAAGAAAACCAACTTGCTTAAAACTTTGGTAATTAACCACTACTAAACAAAAGCAAAAAATTGCTTCAAATCATAAGAAATGAAACCAATCCAACTGAGGATTCTATTTCGTCCAAAAAAATCCTTTCCATGCTTAGGCATTTCTGTTCAACAAAAAAGATTAGTCCAAAATTTTCTCCAATTCCAAATTCTATTCATTTGGTTTTGTATATGTTTTCCCATCCTCTTTACAAAGAAAGTTAGTAGAAAACCACAACATAATAAAAAATAACTAGTTGAAAGAAACTGTAAAAGTAAATTAATTTAATAGTAAATTAAGTAAAATTAAAATACTAGACAAGTTATACAATTAAACTTATAACTCCAAAATAAATTACAAAACTTATAACTCTAAAAATTAAATTAAAAATTTAATTGACAAGAGTCATAGGAAATTATTACAAAATAATCATGTAAATAAATATAGCCAAGTTAAAGGAAAAAAAAATTATAACTTCAAATTAAATTAAAATTAATTGCAATTTCTAGAAGCATGCAATTTCTCTACACAAAATACACACTGTTATGATACTATTATGATGGCACACAAAATATGATAATTTACTAACAAGGATGAAATTGTGCAAGAAAACATGAAAATGTTTCTATGTGCAAGTATATAAGGCATATATTAATTTAAATAAATTAAACCAGTAACATATTTATATAAAGTCATTGAATATGCAGTTATAAACCGTAGCATGCAAATAGCTTAATTGTACAGTGGACTATTCCTATCTAGAAAACAGTTTCAAGTTGATTTAATATAATATAGTGCTCTATTCTATGAGGAACAAACAAAATAGTAAATCAAACATGATAAAAAACCATCTAATCATGGAAACAACAGGTTTAAGTATGCTACAAATTTTCCAGTAATGAACCACATTCTAAAACAGGTTCTATAATTTTTTCCCAAAGACTCCTAGTAGTAGCTATTACACATGAATCTATTCGTTAATTTCAACAATATATATATAATTTGTTTTAAGATTGTTGTACAAATTAATGTAATTAACTAAAATAAATAGATTCATGATTAATCAAATTAAATTACAGACTAAGAAAATATGCTGGAATTTACAATGATATTACACAGAAATACACAATACAATAACATGGTAAAGAAAACACAAACTAAAGCCTGTGTGATTGTAGGAACCCACATTTTATGACCTCATCATGTTCATGAGCATCGGTATGATTATGACTTATTAAGCTTGCATGTGTATGTTTGTGACTTCTTTCGCTTGAGCGGATGTGATCCATGCCTTGTTTTGAAGCCTTGTGATTTGTCTAAGTGTAGTGTGCTTGTCTTGTTCCTTCCTTGATGTGAAACTTAGGTCACGCCTTGCCTGAGTTATGCTAGCCGATGTTATTCCAAGCCTAGGTTACGTTACGCCTAGATCATTCCAAGCCGAGGTCATCCTCAGTCTAGAAGTATCTTGGAACCCCTTGTTGACCTCCGTCCTCGCCTTGACACATTAGCCGAGATGTTACCTTGCACCCAAGTGATCTCGTCCTAGAGTGGTATGACCTAGGCCGAGGTGTGGCGCATCTAGGCCAAGATGTGGCACAGCTTAGTCAAGTGTTGTCCTACCTAGCCGAGGTCATTGTCACCTTAGTTGCCGAAGTCCTTTTGTTAGCCGATGTCACCCCTTGCCGGAGTGCCATTTCGTGTAGCTTGTTAAATATGCCTTGTTATTAGCCGATGTCATTGCCTCGTCAGAGAGCCCATACCGCCTTGCTTGTTGAACACCCTTCCACCATGCTTTGTCTAGTCTGTCAGCCACCTTTTCAGAAAAACCCAACCAGTCGCCGCCACGTGTCTCAGTAGAGGGTTAACCCCAGAACCGGGTAAAGAAAACTATCATTTGGTATCATAACCTTGCCTTGTAGAGAGAGAAGCTCTAGGAGGAAGGAGTTTTAGAGTGAGGAAGTAGATCTTCAAGCTTGATTCCTAGAGATCGAATCGTTAGATCCGTGTTCTAAGGTTAGATTCTTGATCTGCTCATGATGTTCTTTATGTTCCTGTTATTGCATTGCATGATCGGATATGATTTGTAAGCCATGCATTGTTTTGAAGTTCGATTTTAGAAAGAGAAAATGACATTCATGTGTTCTTCAAGAAAGTCTTGTTTTGATCCGAAAGCTTGCATATAGAATCATGTTTTTGTGTTTATTTTTGCAAGAATTCCAAGTACGGGTACCCAGGTCCATGTTTTCAAACTCGTAGCATGAAAATCCCAGATCTGTGATAACAGATTGTGATCGAACATTCATATTTTTCATGTTTTCACACTCATGTTCTCCATGTTCATCAGCAGAGGGAAACCCAGAGTTTCCCGACCTCTCTTCCTTGCATGTGGCCCTCGGAAACACACCTCGGCGAGGAGGTGTGGAACCTCGGCCTAGACCTGGTTGGTGCCCAGCATATTTTCCGAAATCATTTGTGTACATACGAAACTTGTTGAAGGTGCATTCAATAGGCTTTGCCATGTGTTTGTAGGACTTGGGCTTGTCTCGACCCCGACGTTTGAAGAACTATGTGAGTGGTATTTTTAATAAAGCTATGTTACACTTGCTTTTATAAATCTCATCTTGCCTTGTTTTGAAAAGTACTTGATCTAGCATGAATGACTATCCCTATTTGTATATTAAGCACTATCTTGTTTTGATGACATTTCTTGAAAGTCCTTAGTTGCAGGGGACTATAATGCAACTGCACTCTTGTCTTGAAAGTCCTTAGTTGCAGGGGACTACAATGCAACTGCACTCTTGTCTTGAAAGTCCTTAGTTGCAGGGGACTATAATGCAACTGCACTCTTGTCTTGAAAGTCCTTAGCTGCAGGGGACTATAATGCAACTGCACTCTTGTCTTGGAATTGTCATCACCCCCTTGTATTAAGTAGATGTAATAACATCCAAAGAACTTGAAAGGCCGGCAATGAACTTGATTTTCCCCCTTGATCGTAAAGTATGCTATGTATTGTTTTGAAAGAAATCTTGGATATCAATCATGCAAAACCTTTATTCCTAATATCATTCACTGAGTACCCAAGTTCACCCTCTCTATATATATGTAGGTGATGAGCAATAAGGCAATGAGGCCTAGACGTGTAGCCGATGTGTTTTTGGGTGCATTGCCGACGTGTTTTGGATTAGCATTTTGTACCATCTTGAAGATTATGCTTCTTAGTCTATATTTCATGTGTACTTGTATATGTCGGCTTGAGAAGCCTTTTGGTCAAGATGTATTTTGTATCTCATTCCCTTATTGTATCTAAGTTGTAAGACTTTGTAAAAAAAAAAATGTATGTTCATTTCATTGGACTTAAGCACGGCTCTCATGGACTATTTAAATTCTGTATATGTATATATATTGCTTCCGCACTTGTAAGCCCCGTATTTTATACTCTGATTGGGTGTGATTCTTGTAAGTCGGCCTTCGGTAATCTCGGATTACTGGTCATCACGGCACCAAACTACTAGGGGCGGTTTGGGGGCGTGACAGTGATACTACAGTATCCTTAAAACAAATTAGCCACTTCATCGTGGGTGCTGGAGGTACGTTGACTTCTGTCTCCCAAGATACGATTGTTTAGATCGGCTAACGCAGAAGTACCTTCTGTTAGTTTTGGCGAACCGACACTGACAGCATTCTCTCACACAGGAAAAAAATTATAGAAGAAGACTGACTTCACTATAATCTGAGAGAAAAATTTATGTGTTGAACCCAAGGGAGATAGGGATCCTTTTATATACAATGAGAAAGAGAGAAGAAACCTTCCAGCCATGAAGGTTGTCAACTAATGGCTATGAAGGCTAACAACCAAGGAGTAATGGACCAATTGATAGGGATTCAATGTGTGAGTTACACACACTATAATATATATATCTGCATATTTGCAGCAGACCTGGCCCAAAAAGATTAGGTTGGCGGACCACCAATCTGGCCCAGCCCAAAACCTAACTCATTCTACGGACCTAGACCCGGCCCTATCCGGGCTGCTGGCCGGCCGACGCACGTGCGCGCATGTTGCAGTTTTTCCATAACCAACTTGGGCCATAGTCTTGGTCCAAGCCTATTCTTGAAGCATCCATAACTCCCTTCCTTCGGAAAATTTGAATGCCCCAAAAGGCTCATGCTCTTATCAAAATCTTGAGGTTTAAATACCCATCAAACCTTTCCTCTACAATCAATGTGGGATTGGTAGTTATACACAGTTCCCAATACCTCTTCATGTGGTCAACTTTATGAGATAATTTCTCATTCAATTTTTAATGGTTTTTAGTCATTCTTTCTGTGGCATAAAGACCTTGTTACAAAGAATCTAAACCCATTTAATCCCACCTCAACCAATGGTTGGGACCTACTTTAATTCCACATTAAAGTTACCAAAAACCCATTTTTCCAATAGATTTATAGGAAGACACTTCTCGTTGACGCTCCTCTTGAAGCACCAATGAATATGCTTGATTAACAGAGGGATGTGGATCCATTGATAGAATCTGTCCTCGAATTTCCAAATACGATTCATTGAGACCCATAAGGAACTTCATAGCCCTCTGTCTATGTTGATATTGAAGAGCTTCCTTCATGGCACCACAAGAATAAGAAGGTATAGGACAAAGAGCTGATAATTCATACCAAAATCCTTTTAGCTTAGTAAAATATGTTACCACAGACATGGTGTCTTGAACAATATTGTGAATTTCTCGCTCGATTTGAAATACATATGGGCTGCTCACTTTAGAGAAACGCTCCTTTAATTCGCTCCAAATTTCATGAGCAAACTTACAGTAAATCACACTTATAGATATCTCCTTTGAGATGGAATTTAATATCCATGACTTGACCATAGCATTGCAACGATTCCATTGTTGCAATTCAGCCTCCGAGGAATTGCTCGGCTTTGGTATAGAACCATTAATGAAACTGACTTTGTTCTTTGCATTCATTGCCATTATCATAGCACGACTCCATGTGCTGTAGTTGTCTTTAGTTAATGGTTGAGATATTAAAACCACTCTTGGATAGTCAGAATGATGAAGATATAAATGGTGGTTGGGAATTTCAAAATTGGGTGGAGGTTTTTTTTCTTTGTCTGCCATGGAAACAAATAAAGGAAAAGCTATGAAAGTGTGTTTTGTTGGAATGGACAAATTTTGGTCACTAAGAATTTTGTTGTTTTGATACCAAGAAAAGAAATGAGAATGATGACATAAAAGACTTTATTAATATTTCCATCCCATATGCTCGAATATATATACAAAGCAATCTTGATCATATACCCATGATCAGGCTCATCACATCCACCTGATCTTGAAATTATATCATTTAGTAAAGCTGTACAACAAAATAAGAAAACTATATTTTACATGTGTACTAATTTATAGGCACAAGTCATGTGATGTTGACGATCATCCTTAACAATACAGGTGGTGGTGAGTGAGTGTGTTTGTACTGTTTTCCACTATATTTAAAAGGATTTCCAATAACAACAACAACAAAAAGGTTTTTCGTTATGTATGACTTTACATCTTCATGCAAGGGAGGCCGGACAGAAGAAGTAGATTGTTGGGCAAGAGATGACTTTGTAATGGATTTTAAAATAGCTATTATGAACTGTTGCATAGCTGTGTAGAACCAACATTTCATCTGAGGGGATGCCAAAATAATATCCCTTTCTACATTTATTTTATTCCATTTCAATCAACAAATCAGATATGATTCCCATATCAATTTCATCAAGTGAGAGGATGGATTTTGCACTGGGTATGAATTGGAGCACTACGACTGAGATTGTCCAGGAACTAGGACTTGCAAGACCAACGTAAGTGTTGCTTGACTGCGGTTGGTCAGAAAAACCCCTCCAATGCTAAAGTCAGGAATTCAAGAAGGAATAGTGAGCAAAGAATGTAAAGAAAGTTTTAGTGTAGATAGATTGAATTGTCCTCCAAAGAAAGACGAATGTTACTTTTTGGACCATGTGAAACATTTTGTCATTTATTTGGTAGAAAATTTGTGGCCTATAACATTTTTCAAAAAGTAAAATTCGTCTTTCTTTGGAGGACAATTCGATTTCTTTGCAGTAAAACTTTATTTACATTATTTGTGGACGTCACCCTCATGTGAGACATTTGATCATTTATTTGGTAGAAAATTGGTATTCCTAATATAACCCTTACTTTTTTATAGGCTAACAGGCCTTACTATCCAAGGTGCACATGGAGTAACCACCTCTCATGCCCTCATGCTCAGAACATCATTATACTTGAGTAGAGGGCCACTGATTTGTTGGGCACATCCACCATGTGATGCAAGATCCTTCCCTAATCATTTTATCCAACACTCGGGGCTTGTGATAACATGTAATCCTTTTGTAACCTCTTCATGCTATTTCCAAGGCAAAAGCCTAGAAGTCACCTAGTTTGGACGATCATTCTTTTAGGGAACATACCCTCAAGGTGTTAACCATAGCCTGGTCTTCTTATACTTTGGATGGACGGTGTTAAGTGGATTGTTGAGTTCACCTATGTAGATAGAGGTAGCCACCATTGTTGACATTGGTTGGCACTAGAGGTGCAACTCGGGCGGGTTCGGTCAGGTTGACAAGTTGTCCAAGCCCAACCTAAGTTGTGCTGAGACCTGCCCAGGCTCGAATAGTAACCCGAGGTTGTCTGCCAAAGCCCAACTTGAGTTAAACCCGAATTGTCCAAGTTGCCCAAATTATAAATGAATTTCAATTTTTTTTTCTAGCTACATTATTAAATAATTAAAATTTGACTCTATTTACATTTTTTTTATATAGAAAATCATTAATACCATCAAAACAAATAATTTATGTAATGTAAGAGAGATGCCGTTATACTAGTCTTTACAATTTATAAGTGAAAATAAAAAATAAAAAAAGATTTTATGTTATTTGTATATATAATATATATTCAATATGCTTTAATAATCTAAATTACTTTAATATCATGTAATGACTAATAATTTATATGTAAATTTAATATTTTTATATATCTATATATGTATAATTCGGGTTTCGAGTTGCTCGGGTTGTTTGATGTTTTTGCCCAAGCCCATCCAAATTTAATTTAAGCTTCTGAATTTTTTGCCCAAGCTCGTATCGAATTTGAAAATATCTTGTCCAAGCTCTAAAAAAATTCAAGCTGGGTTTGAGTTGCTCGGGTTGAGCCCGCCCAAGTTGCACCCCTAGTTGGCACAAATGTAGAGAAGTTACCGATTGTTGATAATGGTGAGAAAGGAGCTAGGGAGACAAGCCGTCATAGGGAGGTGGCTAGCCATACCTTTACGTGAGAGAGATATGGGCTGTTGTTTTCAACTCCCTCTATATATTTGAGTTAACTTGCAAGAGGAAATAGGTACAAGAAAGGAAGAACACAAGTGATTTATAAGAGAGTGTATATCTCTTTGAGAGAGAAAAAGCAAAGAGTGTAAGGCAGTAAAAAGTGTGTGAGTTGAGTGAGAGTGTCTCTTCCTTTGTGTAATCTCTATTTGTTTTAGTGAAAATCTCTGGTTCTCTCCGTGGACGTAGGCATTGAGGTCAAACCACGTAAATCTTGTGTCCATTATTATGTGTTTCTTTTCTGATAGGTTGGCCTTAAAACCCAACAATTGGTATCAGAGCTCATGTTGAGCAAGGAGGCAAAACAGAGGCTCAGATACTCTGTTTTTCAAAATTGCCACAAGTTACTTGAAATTCACTTTTGAGCATACTAGGAAAAAGGTATCGACGAGAGGATTCTAGGCCCAAAACGAACAGGCAAAACGGAGGTCAAGGTGGCACACACGCAACGGTCAAAGTTTGGTGCGTAAAGTCAACTCTGAACTAGAGTCCCACTCGTGGCTAGAGATTGAAGATGATCATTTTGTAGCCAATCCAAATACTTTAAATATTTATCTAGGGAAATGATATTAGAAAGGTGAGTTTGGCTTAGTGGTTAAGGCTTGTGGTCTTAACTTTTTGTTTGGAGTTCAAGTCCCACAGACAGCATTTGAAGAATTTTATTTCTTTTTGGGTATAGCTGACATTAGCGCCAACTCACTGTCAGGTCATCAGCCAGTCAGCGCCATGTGTCCTAGCCACGTCAGCGAATTTTCTACGTTAGCATAAAGTTTTAGAAATTGCATATTGGCCCCTGGAAGTTTGGTAAATTGTAATCTGGTCACTGAATTTTTGAAAATTTTCATTTTGGCCTCTGAAGAGGAAGGGAGTGTGTTCCTAGCCAAACATGTTGTTCCGGTTGTAACCGAGGTTAGAATAGTCAAATTCTGAATGATTCTTTTTGTGAAGATCAAAATGGTAGGAAAAGGTACAAGTTTCATGATAAGACCTTTCAATGGTAATAATGACTTTACCTTGTGGCAACAAAGGGTGAAAAACATTTTAACGCGGGAGGGCTTGGTGAAAGCTCTCAACAAAAAGTCCAACAAACCAGCAGACATGGAATATGACAAGTGGGAGGGGTTGAGAGAACTGGTGAACAACACGATCCAGTTATATCTCGGGAACAACACACTCTGAGAAGTCATCAATAAAGAAGATTTGACAGAGCTATGGGCAAAGTTAGAAATGAGGTACAACTCAAAATCCTTGACAAATAAGTTATCTTTGAAGAAATAGTTGCACACGCTTCAAATGTTAGAAGGAGCGAACCTTACAAAACATTTGGATGAGTTCAACAGGCTCACAATGGAGTTGGATACTATCGGGGTGAAGACCAAGGAGGAAGATAAGGCTATTATCTTGCTGGTCTCCTTACCTCCATCATATGAGCATCTCAGGACTACTCTAATGTACGGGAAAGATACTCTTGGACTGGATGAGGTAGTTGCTATACTTATTTCTCATGAAGCGATGAAGAAAAGGGAAAGCGGCAAATACCTAGAAGGAAATGCCATGGTTACATCAGAAAATAATCGAAGCAAAGGTAGGTCCAATAAGAGACGGGGTAGATCCAAATCAAGAAGGCGTTTGCAATCAAGGCCAGGCTACAGAAGAAAGTGCTATTATTGTGATAAGGAGGATTACCTTATCAAAGACTATGCAAAACTCAAGGAGGACAAGGAAAACAAGGAACAAGCAAGCTCATCAAATGTCATAGTTACAGTGAATGCTAAGGATGAGTATGCATTCACAGTTTCGTCAAGTATGACGAAACTTGATTGGATTTTAGGTTCCGGAAGTACATACCATATATGCATGGACAAGAGACTTTTTTCCACCTACCAAGCGAAGGACGGAGGTATTGTTCGGGTGGCTAACAACACTATAAGTAAAATTGTTGGCATGGGAATAGTACGGCTCCGAATGGAAGATGGAAAAATTTTCACATTGGATGGAGTTCGACACGTGCCAAGGCTGAAGAAGAATCTAATTTCCTTAAGTATGCTAGTCTTGAAGGGTTACAGCTTCTCATCTAGTAAAGAAAATATCAAAGTTATCCATGGAGATATAGTGATGCTGCATGGACAACTAGAGGGGAATCTGTACAGACTTGTTAAAGAGGTTATGACAGAAGGAGCTACTGTCACTTACCGAGCAAGAAGTACAAGACACGCGCCGAAAAGACATAAGGTTTAGCAGGCATGGCAACCAAAGTGTACAAGAATGCATGGAGGCAGTTTGAAGGTGCATAAAACGGAGCCATTGCGACCAATATTAATTGAGGAAAGCTCAAAGCAAAGAGACCAAGACAACAAAGCACGTCCCAGGGAAGAAAAGAATTTCTTTTGCTCCTGAATCAGAGACATATTATGATCTCTCCAAGACTAGATGAAAGAGAAAAATGCAATCACAAAGAGTTGCAAAGTAAGCTTTGCATGGCACCCCAGTGAGGGGGTGCAGGGCACTCCAGGCATGGTGTGCTATTATGGATCATCCTATACGGGTGAATGGGGTGATTTGTTGAGTTCACCCATGTGGATAGAGGTAGCAACCATTGTTGACATTGGTTAGCATAAATGTAGAGAAGCCAACGATTGTTGATAATGGTGAGAGAGGAGCTAGGGAGACAAGTCGTCATAGAGAGGTGGCAAGCCATACCTTCACGTGGGAGAGGTATGGGTTGTTGTCTTCAACTCCCTCTATATATTTGAGTTAACTTGCAAAAGGAATAGGTACAAGAAAGGAAGAACACAAGTGATTTACAAGAGAGTGTATATCTTTGTGAGAGTGAGAGAAAAAACAAAGAGTGTGTGGCAGTAGAGAGTGTGTGAGTTGGGTGAGAGTGTCTCTTCCTTTGTATAATCTCTATTTGTTTTAGTGGAAGTCTCTAGTTCTCTCCGTGGACGTAGGCATTGAGGCCGAACCACTTAAATCTTATGTCCATTATTGTGTGTTTGATTTTTGATAGTTCAAGTGAGTTGGCCTTAAAACCCAACATGGACTACACTAGCCTAGTCTCTTTATATTCTGGATAGACCTTCTTCATTGTAGCAGTCCCAGTAGCGTAGTCTATTTGTCACCTTCTCAAGCTCATTTCACATGTTCTTGATATTTGCTTAAGTCTTGGTCAACCATGTCCAACCTAGGCCTGCACCTCTGTTCGATCTATAGCGCCCATCAATCTCAATTTGCAGAGTAAATCAGGCTTGAGTCGCTTGGGGCATTCGTCTTATAACCTTGCTAGGCCCAAGTCACTAGGTCTCTCTCGGCTCGGTCCAAATAAAGAGCTTGACCTGATCTAGGCCTTGCTCTAGTTATATTGAGCCTCTTCACATCACATATTAACTACTACACATTTCTCATTATTTTTTGAATAACAATTTTAGCTCAATTTAGTTTCATAATCCCTCAATTACAACTCAATTTATATAAAGTAATACTAAAAAAAATAAAAATAAATTCAATTTTAGAAAATAATCAATAACTACATATTAATTTCAACACATAATCAACAATTTTAGAGAGATTTCAGCAAATAATCAATGGTTATAAGATGAACTAGTAAAAAATTTTAAAATGTCAATTCAATTCATCACATACATTGAAATTTTGAAAGCGAAAAAACCTCCCAAAATGCTTGGATTATAAAATGGTCAACAAGGTTGGTTTTGACCCTATCTGTCGTTTTGTTCTAATTTGGTGATGTCCGTTTTCACTTTACGCATACAAGAGTGGGTTGTGAAGTTGTGTTATTATTTAGGATCTGGGTTAGAGCTTGTTGGAGTTAATATTATATTATTTAAATTATCAAAATATATGAAAGATATTAAAATATATCAAGATTTCATGATTTGTGCTTATTATGATTTTTTGTATCTTTAATTTATTTCAATTCCTTAATTGAAGAGATTTGATTGTATCTCCCACACTCTCTATATATATACATATATGTACCGTGTAAATAAGGGTATTAAGTTGAGTGAATGAAAGATGTAGCTCATAGAACTTTGTGTGTGTGAATATAGGCTAATATTGGCGAACCATGTTAAACTTATATATTATTTCTTTTAACTTTTTTATTTTTATTATCTCTCCATATTCAACCATATTATCTTATTACAAAAATCAACTTTGCATCAAAGCATACTAAGCCCTAAGCATATTTATCTCTAGAGTGCTTTCTCACTCCACATTTTTTTGTTATCAAGTTGTTTTTTCCTTTTCTTGAGTTGACCACTGATTTGCTAATGTGGTAAGCAAATTTTGTGATTTTTACTTGTTTCAAGACTACTGGTGTATTCGGTAGCAATATTTTGCGATATGCTGAGTTTCTGGCCTATTTGCTTTCATTATTCTCATTCACCATGGGTAACCATTTAGGGTGGTGGTTGTTGATATGATAAGCTATGATTTCATTTTTTTGGGGGCATATTTGGGCCAACTGGTGTGTTTGGTAGCATTCTTTGTGGGACACTGCTTCTCCGAGTCTTGTTTGTTTTGTGATATGCCGTTCTTCCAGTTTTTCTGTTTGTGGTGATTTGCCATTGTTTCGGCCTTGTTGCTTTCTCTCTCTCTCTCTCAGTTGGTTTCTCTTGTCATCATAATTGATTTCATACACATTTATTTGTTGCAAGATGTTGATTCGTTGCCAATGCTCTGATCTCCGAAGTCGTCATTGAAGGGAGTTATTACAATTGTTGTCGTTTTTCGACAACTTAATTGTAGTTGTTCATGATGATCATCATATTTTTGGATTCAATTTGGACACTTCACTTCAACTGTTCTGTGTTCCAATTTGAGAGGGAATGTTGGAGATAAGATTATATTATTAAAGATATGAGAATATATGGAGATCTCATGATTTGTGCTTATCATGATTTTTTATATCTTTGATTTATTTCAATTTTCTTAACTAAAGGAATTTGATTGTATCTCTCACTTTATATATATATAAGGTAAACAAGAGTATGAAGTTGAGGTGAATAAAAGATGTATCCCATAGGACTTTGTGTGTGTGTGTGGATATAGTCCAATATTGGCCGAGCCACATTAAAATTTTTTATTCTTTCTCTTATGTTTTCTGTCTTTATTATCTCCATATTCAACCTTATTGCCTTATTACATAATTCAACTGAGCTTAACCCTCATTCCTCTTCATATGATAAGCCACTCCCATCTTATGATCTCTCTCTCTCTCTCTCTCTCTCTCTCTCTCTCTCTCTCTCTCACACACACACACACACACACACACACACACACAAAGTCATTGCCCCGTTCTAAAACACATCAGTTGTTGTTACCTTTTTGTTTTTTGGCCAGGTTTGGTCCTGAAGCTCATGAGGGGCTTGTAGGCTGGGTTTTTTTTTTTTTTTTTTTTTTTTTTTTTTTTTGTGTGTGTGTGTGTGTAGTTTTTAGTGCTGAAAATGTCTCTTCTTGCATTAGGAAGTGGGGTAAGCACCTTTCGTGGACATAGATGCACAAGCAGCGTATACTTTCACAGGGGCAGGGTTGTCCTCGGGAGGATCATCTGGAGTCACTCATATGCAGTGCAGGGTGTACTTTTTGATGCCTGGCTTGGACAAGTTTGTGCATGTGAGGGAGTCTTCGTGGTAATGTGGCTGGAAACGTGCTCTTGCACATTGAAGTAGTGTTGTCCTTTTATTGTTGTGGGATTTATTGGGTTAATAGGTTTGAATACAGATGTTATCTATTCATATTGATGTTCCAGTGCTCATTTTTTTAAGTACTACATACACGTACTCTTTTTAGTTGAAACATGAGTTATAACTATTTGGAATTGGATAGGAAGTAGTACTACAGAACTATTATTATTTGTTATTTATTAGAAGCATATATTTCCACTTACGAAGACAAGGAAACCACCTTCACTAAAAGAGCAAGAGTAAAATCTTAGAAGACATCCCTTAAACATTACCTAACAGCTTAGCCCTCAAAAGTTTCTCACCCTTTGTGACCACCATTCCAGTGGACGCATTTTGAAACTGGTCTTTGCCCTCCGCGACAAAAGTGTACTCTTCCCGGGCAATTGAGGCAGTTTTGTGCAAGACTGCCCCTGATCCTTGCTGCATTATTGCTGAACTGAGGTGGCAGACTTCCCACCAGAAAGTTGTGATCCAAGAACAAACTTCTCCATTTGTTGGCCATTTTTTGCCCGTATTCCACTGGAATTTGGCCAGAAAATTGGTTGTTCCCCAGATTGATTGCTGTTAAGTTGTCATAAGTGACTAAATTCATAGGCAAATGACCCTGCAAACAGTTACGATACACATCAAGCACCTCAAGCTGTGTAGCTCTCCCAGAATTTTTCATCACCTCCATCATTCAGAAGCTATTAATCGAAAGGTTTACATGATTCAAATTAGGTAATGTGAGGATTTCATGGCTTATTGAACCAGAAAACCTGTTAGCACTCAGATCTAACGCTTGGAGGCTTTTAAGCCTCGCTACTGGTGAAATACTGCCAGAGAGAGTATTGTGGCCTAGTAAAAGTGTTCTTAAGTTTGGAGGAAACTGTGACAAATTCCCAGAGAGGTGGTTCCCACTAAGATCTAAGGTGTCAAGCTGCCATAATCCAATGACTACAGGGATTCTACCAGTGAATAGATTGTTCGACAATTTTAAGAGGGTTAAGCTTCTGAATTCAGAAAAAAGCAGTCTCGGGATTGAGCCGGACAGTACATTGTGTGAAACATCCAGAACCTTAAGGCTCTTGAGCCTATCGATTCTTGGAGGGAGATTGCCGGTGAAAAAATTTTCAGAGAGTGAAAGTGTGGTTAGCTTCACTAGATTGGTAATGGTAGTTGGTATGGGGCGTCTAAAATTGTTCTTGTTGAGGTTAAGTGTGGTGAGCTCTGAGAGGTTACCGATTGCCGGTGACAAAAATCCATCATATCCAGCTTGGTCGAGATTAATTGCTAGTACTCGGTTGCTGCTGCTTGAGTTGTCAACAGGAACTGTGCATAAGATTCCTAGAAAGTGTGGCCCCGGATTCTCGCATGGATCCATCTGAAAGTTCCAAGTTTTAAGAAATGAAGATGCTGGAATTGTGTTGGAATCAATTGCTTGCTTCACGCTGTGAAGAGCATCTATATCCGATTGTAGAGTCACCGACTCAACCAACACCACCAACCATGGAATGAAAATCAAGACTATGGTGATAGGGACTGCGAACAAGCAAAAAGCAGCAAATGTGGAATGCATTGGCCTGGCCATTAGATCAAGGCTACGGGATGCCATCTCAATCTCAATCTCAATCTCAATCCTGCTGGTTACTGGTTTTGGAATTGAATTGGCTCTTCCAAACTCTTAATATTGAGCATTTGGCAAGGAGGTGAAATAAAGATCATTTCCTAGTCTGAATAAATAAAAGCTCATTTCAAGAACCTGTACGTGAAAGATTATTTCAGACTAAAGTTTCAGTGAGCATGCCAAGAAATTGGGGGCATAGAAAATCATATATCCTGAAAGTTGGTTGAAAGCATGGAAAGTGTCGCATGATAGAACCTGTACGTGGAAGACTTTTATCAAATAATATTAGTACCCCATATAATATTATTAAGGCAGTGGCTTCTAATCAAATTTGATAAATAAATAAAATTCGAAATTCATGTTATGGCATTATTGTCACACCCCAAATCCGGGCATGACCGGCCGTGGCCCACAGGGACTTAGCCCAAGGCACACGTAAGCCTAAACACGAATCCAATCACATTGAACAACTGAACAATAGTCCAATAATAAATAACCAAAACTCAATCCAGACATGTCACAATTATAAACGGCAAAATCAACCGCAATCAAAAACCATCCAAACTTATGGGATATAGACAACCCACATATCAAAAATAATCCTAAATGAACTTCGATAAGAATAAATATAAATATGCACAAGCTTGACATAACACTCTAAACTAAAGGAATGCCCTAGAGGTCCATGCAATTGAGTCCCCGCTATGCCATGAGTCCACTCTAAGTCCTTCTAACACCTGGAAGTGATAAAAGCTAAGTCAGCTGATAGCTCAGTGAGTAGCAACATGGATAGTAAATACAGTTTTGAAAACAAGGATAAATTTCAAAATAAGATATATATCACAGAAACTAGATTGGCATACAGTTTGGTAAATACAATCTGTTTCAAAAGAAGGTTCCACAGTTCAACACTTAAAATACTCATGTCTCGCAAGAACATGATAAACAACATTTTCCACTTAAAACAGATTATAACATGAACACCAATAATTTTCTGGGTACCAATAAAAACAAATAATCTGCCACACATTTCTCAGGCTATAAGCCCTGTTGGATCCAATACCGAACTAAGAGTCATCCTCAGGGTGGCACCTGGGCCTTTTCTCAAAGACGATCCGATTGAAGGTCACCTAGTTGTTTTTAAAGGTCTGTTCCTTACAATCGTTGAGCACTAGAGTCATCACGGCCCAACCCGGATCTGTTCCCTAGTGGCCAGAGTCACCACACACAGTGGAATAATTTCCCTGGACTAAATACACACATGGTCCCAATAATCAATACACATCAGTTTTCGCAAAACATGGTGGTTCATCATTATAAACATGAGACCAAAACAAATAGTTTACAGTATGCCAAGTTCATACGTGTTTCAGAAATAATTTGATTCAATTGATAATATAATAATTTATCAAAACAGTTTAATCATGAAACAACAATTTAATTTTTCCAACAGTTCAGGGTAAGGGAACATTTATAAAAATACGTAGCATGAAACTACTCACCTGGAAACGAAATAATATAATCCTCGAATAGAGTATGAAAGTCCAACTAGTGCCCTGAACCAATATGAAAACTACACGTCACTACTAATTTAAAAATACTAAAGAATACGAACCAAGTAACCCCAAACTAAAGTGCACTAACACGGCTCAACCCAACTCACCGTTACTCTTAAATATTACCTAAGTTTATGTTCTTCAAGGTCTAAAATCACCCAAGACATAGGTTCCGATCGAAACTTAATTAATTGTGACTTTAAGATAAAACAGAATTTCAAACAAGCCTTCCCAACCTATTCGCTAACTTTGAAAATTACAAAATCCACTCCACGCTATTCGAAAAATTCCAATAACCTCTAGATATGATCTAATATATCCTAAGTTTCAAACCCAATTGGTTTCACTTGATTTTCTTATCAAAATAATTTTCTACAATTTATTATATCCAAACAGGTTGTTTTCTGCAGCACTTTAAAGAAATTGACGGTTCTCTTAATATACACGAGAAATCAATGCAAGGCCAAAAACATACGAAACTAGTCTCGTAACCGGTTCTAATGACACTAATTTGATAATTTTTGAATTTATACCCAAAGAGAACAACAATCCCGAATTTACTGTTTCGGACTGGTTTCCTGGACAGATTTGAATACCTCAATTTATATGGATTTCGACTCCCAAAAATTATGAAAAAATTCAGATATGCAATTCAATGTGTAATTGATCTACTGTAAAAATTTCAGATTAAAATTCATCCGTTTGATATGGTTTCTTGATTTTTTAAAGTTAGCGATTATGTGCAGAATTTTTTGGACTAAGATTCACACCGATTCTTTATACATGAATTTAACTCCTTAGATTTCTTAACAGCATATATATATATACACAAAATACATACACCTACAATCTCTCCATCAATGAATTAAATAACAATATTATTAGGATAAAGAACAAAGAAAGAAGAGAAGAAAACCTAGGAAGCCACACAGCACAACACACTCAAAGCTCTCCTTCTTGGCTACAACAATAATCTTGATGATTGAAAAACCCCTCTCTTTTCTTCATAAACCCACGGCTGCTAGGGCTGCTAGTGTTGTGGAAAACAATTATAACAAGAGTTAGGGTTTGTGTTTATTTTATTTTATACTAGTGGTGGGCACACTTAGGTCAAATAGATAGATAAATATACAAAATACATATATAAGTTACATGCAACTCAAATGGTAAGAGCCTAACTTATAAATTTTATGGTCTAGAGTTCAAGTCACACCCTCTTCTCTATTTTTTTTTTTTAATAATAAATCTTGCTTCTCAATCAATGACTTTCACCATAAATTTATTTTAGGTTTTAAAAATTAATTAAAAGATCCTCTAATAATATTTAATTTGCACTTAAAGATTCATAAAAAAATATTTGAGATTGTAAAATTATTATTTAATTATTTACTTAATTTTTATATTCGGGTTCTCACATTCTCCCCTCCTAAAAAAAAAGTTTCGTCCTCGAAACTAACCTGAGTAAATCATTAGAATAGATGTGGGTACTTCTCGCGCATCTCGTCCTCGCATTCCCAAGTCGCCTCTTCAACTAGATGATTACGCCATAGTACCTTAACCAATTTAATGACCTTTGTATGCAACCTTTTCTCTTTCGAATCCAAAATCTGAACAGGTATCTCCTCATACGAAAAATCCTCTCTAATCTGAAGTGGCTCATAATCTATCACATGCGACGAACTATGCACATATTTCCTCAGCATAGACACGTGAAACACATTATGCACTCCTGCCAACCTAGGGGGTAAAGCAACACGGTACGCAACCTCACCAACCTTCTCCAATACCTCAAATGGACCAATGTATGTAGGACTCAACTTTCCTTTCTTTCCAAACCTGATCACTCCTTTCTATGGTGATACTTTCAAGAATACCATATTCCCCACATGAAACTCTAAGTCTCTTCTACGATGATCAGCATAACTTTTTTGTCTACTCTGAGCAGTCAATAATCTCTCTCTGATGGTGATAATTTTAATTTTTTTTTTTGTAGCATCCTCCACCAAATCAGGTCGCAACAATTGCCTTTCACCAACCTCATACCAACACAAAGGAGACCTACACTTCCTCACATACAAAACCTTATAAGGAGCTACTCCCCAACTAGAATGATAACTATTATTATACGCAAACTCCATAAGCGGCAAATAATCATCCTAATTACCTCTCCACTCCAAAGCATAAGCCCTCAACGTATCCTCAAGGATTTGAATAGTCCTCTCTGATTGCCCATCTATCTGAGCGTGAAATTTAACCGAGTACCTATAGCTAACTGTAACGCACCCCAAAACTTAGACACAAAACGAGGGTCCCGATTTGACACTATTGACACAGGTGCACCATGCAATCTAACAATCTCCTTCACATACAACTGTGCAAATCGAGCTAGAGAATAGTTCATCCGAACTGCAATAAAATGTGCTGACTTGGTTAATCTATCAACAACAAACCAAACTGCATCGTGGTTACTACTAGTACAAGGTAAACCACGCACAAAGTCCATGGTATCATGATCCCACTTCCACTCTGGTATAGGTAAGGGTTGTAGTTTCTCCGCAGGTTTCTAATATTCTACTTTTACTTGTTGACACCCCAAACACTGAGCCACAAATTCTGCAATATCTCCCTTTATACCATTCCACCAAAAATGTTCATAAAGATCCCGATACATCTTAGTACGTCCAAGATAAATGCTATAACTATAACTAGAACTATGTGCCTCTACCATAATCTCCTTCCTCAAATCACCACCAACAGAAACACAAATTCGACTACGGAATCTAAGCAACCCGTCATCACTAACCACAAAGTCTACATTCTTACCCTCTGCCATCTCTCCTTTAATACGCTCACACTGGGGGTCAATCTCCTGTGCTAAACGAACCTGTTCTCTCAAGGTTGGCTGAACTATCAATTGACTACAATAAGCCCTATCACCAGGCGTAACAACCTCCAGCCTCAAACGTCTCATGTCTTCCACCAAAACAACTCTCAATAGAAAAAGCTGCTACATCTCCAACTGCGACCTTCCTACTCAAGGCATCTGCTACCACATTTGCCTTCCCTGGATGATATAAAACATTCACATCGAAATCTTTTAGTAACTCAAGCCATCTTCTTTGCCTCAAATTTAGTTCCTTCTGTGTCAAAATATACTTCAAACTCTTATGATCAGTGTAAATCTCACATGACTTTCCATACAAATAATGTCGCTAGATCTTAAGAGCGAAAATCATTGTTGCTAACTCCAAGTCGTGCGTAGGATAATTTCTCTCATGTACTTTCAACTGTTGTAACGTATAAGTAATCTCCTTCCTATGCTGCATGGGCACACATCCTAAACCTTGTCGTGAAGCATCACTATAAATCACAAAACCACCACCATCAGTAGATAAGGCAAGGATTGGAACTAATATCAACCTTTGTTCAAACTCTTAGAAGCTATACTCACAATCATCATTCCACTCAAACTTTACCTCTTTCCTAGTGAGGTTTATAAATGGCAAAGCAATACAACAGAATCCTTCCACAAACTGTCTATAATATCCAGCAAGCCCTAGAAAGCTACGTACCTCTATCACAGAAGTAGGTCGTGGCCAATCAACGATTTTCTACCACCTTTGTGCTATCCACAGATACCCTATCTTTACTTACCACATGACCCAAAAAGATACACTGCTCAACTAGAATTCACACTTCTTAAATTTTGCACACAATCTCTTCTCCCTAAGGATCTAAAATACTACCCTCAAATACTGCTCATGCTCCTCTTTACTCCTCGAATAAATTAGGATATCATCAATAAACACTACCACAAATTTTATCCAGTTGGGGTTTAAATACTCTGTTCATTAAATCCATGAATGTGGCTGGTGCATTTGTGAGACCAAAAGGTATCACCAAGAACTCATAATGCTTATAAGGGGTTCTAAAAGCGGTCTTAGGAACATCCTCATCCCTTACTTTTAACTGGTGATAGCTTGACCTCAAGTCCATCTTAGAGAATATCTAAGCTCCCTGCAATTGGTCAAATAGGTCATCAATACATGGCAAAGGACACCTATTTCTCATTGTGACTTTGTTCGGTTCCCCATAATCAATACACAATCTCATAGACCCATCATTCTTCTTCACAAATAACACAGGTGCTCCCCAAAGGTGACATGCTAGGCCTAATAAAACCTTTGTCTAACAACTCCTATAACTGAGTTTGTAACTCCCTCAACTCCAACGGCGCCATTCTATAGGGCACTTTAGAAATAAGTGTTGTGTCAGGGACCAAGTTAATGGAAAATTCTACCTCACGATCTAGAGGAAGTCTAGGTAGATCCTTTAGAAAAACATCAACACAATCACTCACTACAGGCAACTCCTCTAACTTCCATTATGGCAGGTCAATACTCACCACACAAGTTAAGTAACCATGATACCTTTTTCTCAACATTCAGTTAGCCTAAAGGGAAGAAGTAAAACAGATAGAAGACCCTTTCTTATCTCCCTAAAAGAAAAACTCAAGTTGTCCCAACATAGCAAAAACTACCATCTTTCTAAAACAATCAACAGAGGTATGATGCTTGGTAAACCAATCCATCCTCAAAATCACATAAAAATCCTTCATCTCTAAAGAAATCAAATCCACTGGAAAAATTCTACCATCCATTTCTATCTCACAAGATCTACAATCATCCCCTAACACCACTGTTTCTCCCAATACTTCTATTTCACCTAATGGAGTAGACAAGGTAATACAAACATCAAAGGCTCACCAGGAATAGACAGTCAGTGTAGATATCTAGGTGCCAACTCTTAACCTTCAAAATGAAATCAAGAACGATTCAACACAAGCTTAAACAAAACTAACTTAACCAAACACTACTAAGGACTATAGGGACTCGGACCTCGTCTAAATGATGAAATGCAAGGTATGTAACTTGATAAATCTATAGCTCTGATACCACAATTGTCACACCCCAAATCCGGGCATGACCGGCCGTGGCCCACAGGGACTTAGCCCAAGGCACACGTAAGCCTAAACACGAATCCAATCACATTGAACAACTGAACAATAGTCCAATAATAAATAACCAAAACTCAATCCAGACATGTCACAATTATAAACGGCAAAATCAACCGCAATGAAAAACCATCCAAACTTATGGGATATAGACAACCCACATATCAAAAATAATCCTAAATGAACTTCGATAAGAATAAATATAAATATGCACAAGCTTGACATAACACTCTAAACTAAAGGAATGCCCTAGAGGTCCATGCAATTGAGTCCCCGCTATGCCATGAGTCCACTCTAAGTCCTTCTAACACCTGGAAGTGATAAAAGCTAAGTCAGCTGATAGCTCAGTGAGTAGCAACATGGATAGTAAATACAGTTTTGAAAACAAGGATAAATTTCAAAATAAGATATATATCACAGAAACTAGATTGGCATACAGTTTGGTAAATACAATCTGTTTCAAAAGAAGGTTCCACAGTTCAACACTTAAAATACTCATGTCTCGCAAGAACATGATAAACAACATTTTCCACTTAAAACAGATTATAACATGAACACCAATAATTTTCTGGGTACCAATAAAAACAAATAATCTGCCACACATTTCTCAGGCTATAAGCCCTGTTGGATCCAATACCGAACTAAGAGTCATCCTCAGGGTGGCACCTGGGCCTTTTCTCAAAGACGATCCGATTGAAGGTCACCTAGTTGTTTTTAAAGGTCTGTTCCTTACAATCGTTGAGCACTAGAGTCATCACGGCCCAACCCGGATCTGTTCCCTAGTGGCCAGAGTCACCACACACAGTGGAATAATTTCCCTGGACTAAATACACACATGGTCCCAATAATCAATACACATCAGTTTTCGCAAAACATGGTGGTTCATCATTATAAACATGAGACCAAAACAAATAGTTTACAGTATGCCAAGTTCATACGTGTTTCAGAAATAATTTGATTCAATTGATAATATAATAATTTATCAAAACAGTTTAATCATGAAACAACAATTTAATTTTTCCAACAGTTCAGGGTAAGGGAACATTTATAAAAATACGTAGCATGAAACTACTCACCTGGAAACGAAATAATATAATCCTCGAATAGAGTATGAAAGTCCAACTAGTGCCCTGAACCAATATGAAAACTACACGTCACTACTAATTTAAAAATACTAAAGAATACGAACCAAGTAACCCCAAACTAAAGTGCACTAACACGGCTCAACCCAACTCACCGTTACTCTTAAATATTACCTAAGTTTATGTTCTTCAAGGTCTAAAATCACCCAAGACATAGGTTCCGATCGAAACTTAATTAATTGTGACTTTAAGATAAAACAGAATTTCAAACAAGCCTTCCCAACCTATTCGCTAACTTTGAAAATTACAAAATCCACTCCACGCTATTCGAAAAATTCCAATAACCTCTAGATATGATCTAATATATCCTAAGTTTCAAACCCAATTGGTTTCACTTGATTTTCTTATCAAAATAATTTTCTACAATTTATTATATCCAAACAGGTTGTTTTCTGCAGCACTTTAAAGAAATTGACGGTTCTCTTAATATACACGAGAAATCAATGCAAGGCCAAAAACATACGAAACTAGTCTCGTAACCGGTTCTAATGATACTAATTTGATAATTTTTGAATTTATACCCAAAGAGAACAACAATCCCGAATTTACTGTTTCGGACTGGTTTCCTGGACAGATTTGAATACCTCAATTTATATGGATTTCGACTCCCAAAAATTATGAAAAAATTCAGATATGCAATTCAATGTGTAATTGATCTACTGTAAAAATTTCAGATTAAAATTCATCCATTTGATATGGTTTCTTGATTTTTTAAAGTTAGCGATTATGTGCAGAATTTGTTGGACTAAGATTCACACCGATTCTTTATACATGAATTTAACTCCTTAGATTTCTTAACAGCATATATATATATACACAAAATACATACACCTACAATCTCTCCATCAATGAATTAAATAACAATATTATTAGGATAAAGAACAAAGAAAGAAGAGAAGAAAACCTAGGAAGCCACACAGCACAACACACTCAAAGCTCTCCTTCTTGGCTACAACAATAATCTTGATGATTGAAAAACCCCTCTCTTTTCTTCATAAACCCACGGCTGCTAGGGCTGCTAGTGTTGTGGAAAACAATTATAACAAGAGTTAGGGTTTGTGTTTATTTTATTTTATACTAGTGGTGGGCACACTTAGGTCAAATAGATAGATAAATATACAAAATACATATATAAGTTACATGCAACTCAAATGGTAAGAGCCTAACTTATAAATTTTATGGTCTAGAGTTCAAGTCACACCCTCTTCTCTATTTTTTTTTTTTTAATAATAAATCTTGCTTCTCAATCAATGACTTTCACCATAAATTTATTTTAGGTTTTAAAAATTAATTAACAGATCCTCTAATAATATTTAATTTGCACTTAAAGATTCATAAAAAAATATTTGAGATTGTAAAATTATTATTTAATTATTTACTTAATTTTTATATTCGGGTTCTCACAATTATTCTTTTAGTATTGTTATGGCAGTGGCTCTTCTAATCAAATTCATTATATAGCGTTATTCTTTGGAAAGTGGGTTGTTTTTTTTCATCATTTGTTTGATGCACCACCCCTCTGCCATCACCACAACTATTATTCCTTTATTACGACTTCACTATTATAATATTAGACACCTCACTCCTACAATATAAAAATTAGTAGAGAAAACCCAAAAATATTAAATTTTAAATCTCATCTTGTATACATATCATACAACTTATTTTAACTCAACACTGAAATTTTTATCAAATAATTTTTCAACTTAAAAATTTCAATATCAAATTTTTATTACTTGATTTTCAGTTTTATCAAATACCTTCTAATTCTTGCTAACAAAAAATATCTAAAAAGGAAGAATAAGAATGCATAAAACAGGAAAACTAAATATTAATAAGAAAAAAGGATCCTAATAATTACAATATAATCAAGATATTCCTAATCAACTATTAATTTTAAATTTGATTTTTCAAAAATAATTTTCGAATTTTCAATCTATATATTCCTTGATTTTTAGTAAAATTTTTAAATATTTCAATAATTATTATTTTTTTTAAACTTTTATAGATCTACTTAATCTATAAATACGAAAACAAAAAATAAAAAAATTCAGTACATTATTGTATCTTTTCTTTCCTTCTTTTTTTAAAAAAAAAAATTTCACAAAACTTAACTTTTTATATACATTTAGAGTAGGTGCATCTAAAAATTTAAAAAAAAAAAAAAAAAAAATTGACTAAAATATAAAAAATGTTCACTAAAGACAATAAAACTCAAAAAACCTATTTTGGAAAATTTAACACCAAATAGCGTATTGATCTCTTCCATTCTTATTTGCATTAAGGCCTCGTTTGGCAACTACATGTTTTAGCCAAAAATTAAAAAGTCACTATAAATTGTCATATCACTCTCTCTATTTTTCTGCAAATTTTTTCATAAAAAATGAGAAAATTACTAAAATAACTTGCTCCCAAATGAGACGTAAGTATACTAGTAATAATTCTACAACACATTTGAATGACCACATTTTTATATTTGGTTTATCATCTGAGTTGTAACTACTATATTGAAACAGACACAAACAATGAAACTTACTAAATCATTATAGTATAATGATTTCAATTCACATGAAATATCAACTATGATATAAAAATATAACCATTTTAGTATATATTACATAGTGGTGGTGCATGCGAGTTTTCTTGGTAAAGACATTGAAATGATTCCAGCAAGCACACCATTCTCTTGCTCTTGAATACTTTGGCTAAGTTCCACTTTCCATTTGGCTTCACAACATCACCGTTCATTGGTGTTTCTTAGACCGCATCCCTTTTCTGCAACCAACTAGAAGAACCACACCCCCACACCCAAAACCCCTCTCCCCCCCCCCCCCCCCCCCCCCCCGGCAAATAAAAAAAAAAAAAAAAAATTCATCTTTGGATTTTGATAGTTGTGTCAGACCCAACTAGTTGAGGATTAAAATTGAATGCTAACATGTTATTTATGAAGGTCATAGTGAGTATATATACAAATAGCATATAAATACGTCAACGAAACTACATACAAAGCCAATGGTATAAAGACTATGCCTTTGTATCTGAATATTCAAATACCCCAAGTAAACTACAAGAAAAAAGAAAAAAGAAAAAAGAAAAAGAAAAAGAAACTTAAAAAAAAGAAAAAAAGAAAAGGCTGAAATTGGATGCTTATTTATCCTATTGTGTCTGTGTTGTGCAAAAAACGATACACATGTGATCCGAGTAGTCAATCCCCAATTTGCCATGTACTTTGATGCCACTGGCATATCTGTTACTAGTGCCATCTCAGTGAACTAAATGGTGCAGCAGAGCAGTCACCAACAAGAACATTATAGCCCTTTGGGAGCTCTTACTCCAAGCAGAAAACAGGTAGTGAGCACCTACCAGATGTACTGATCCTGTCAGTTCATCTTGTAATTTAATGCTTGAAGAGCCTGAAATCCACCATAACGGAAAAAAAAGAAAAGAAAAGAAAAGAAAAAACAGTGATTTAAGCAATTCCTTAGATTATTGTAACTTCAATTTAATTTGGTCTAACATTTTAAAGATCCAAACAGGATTCAACATCAATCATTTTAAAAGCATCACAGTTCACATTTAAAACTAAAGTACCAAAGTCAGATATCATAGTGCTGGGCATTGTTGACTAAGCAAAGCTTATCCTAAAGCTATTTTGTACTTGGACATAGTAAATCACTCAATCCTTATGCACTAAGTGAGATAGTTTAGCAATGTCCCATGTTATGTAAATAACTGTACTAAAAAAGATGAGACAACTTTTTGCTTCTCTCATTCATCTTTCCTCTCCTTGCTATTCTTTCCAGTGTAAGCCCCAGAGAACAAACTGTTGAAAGCATGGTAGTCATAAAAAAAATGAAAGATCAAGCCCATAGGATACCAAAAATTGTTTACCATCTAAGGTATCAGCACTTGGTCCCACCACTTATGTTTGTCAAATCAATGTAGCACATCACGTGGTAAACAAAATATAATCATCATCATAATAGCATTACTGTATTGATATCTTTTCTAGGGGAAAAACGAAACCTCAATCACCAAATAAATTTTAATCAACTAGGGCCAACTTAGTTGGCCAAAACCTTAGCATCTCATTAGGATGGTCAAGGTTTTGATTCCTCCTTCCCCCAAGCTACGGCCTCCAATGTGGCAAAAACAAAATAGAAAATTTGAAAAGTTTAGCTATCCATTAGAAACAGTTGATAGAGTGATCTCTCTTTTGAGCTCCAATGCAAGTATAATCATAAACTGAGGAAAGAGCAATCAACCATTTCACTCCAGCTCGGCAAGACATTTTGTCCTCAAATGAAGTTCTTTCAGTAATGATAAACATATGAAAAGGAAGTTTAAAAAAAAAAACTAAGCAGGTTCTATAGTTATTATCCTTTAATGGTTTGGCTAGTAAGAGTGGACTTTTGGCTGGCTACAACTCACAAAAATTAAAAGGCGATGGTGATAGCGAGGACATAGTGCAGGAGCTAGATACATAGAATCCTTCTTTTGATACCTGTAAATTGCTTTACTGTTTGAGATCTTCAAAGCAAAATTCAGATTGTAGATGACAAATGCAATGTTACGAAACTTCTAATGGCAGATTTGGAATGGTATTTGCTGGAATCTAGCAAGGCAAGGTGTGAGCTTCCACTTGAAAGCCTTTTGGACACTCTCATGGCATTCCAATCACTTCTCTTCTCATGCTCCCATGCCTTGAGTAAAGGAGACATTTGACTTATCCAGCCCAATTCATTAATTCTAAATGGAGAAAAGTGATTACCTTCTTAGATAATGAGATCCCCGTCAATAGGACAATCCCACACACAACGGCAATTGCCTTGTGAAATTAATGGTTATGATTTTGATGCAGGATCTTTTACTTTATTTTTTTGGATAAATTATTAATAGGTCCTAATATTTGGACTTAATTCCTATCAAGTCCTATTGAAAATAAGTCTCGTCGCTAAAAATAATTTTTTTTTGATGATTATTGACATCTCACTAAAAATTGACCATTAGCGACTTTTTTTTTTGTCATGACTTTTATAAATTCTCTAAAACTTACAATTAGTGACGTTTTTCTGTGACAATTTTCAAACTGTCGCTGAAAGTTGACCTTTTTTGTGACAATTTTTTAAACTGTCGCTAAAACTTATAATTAGCGACATTTTTTGTGACAATTTTCAAACTGTCACTGAAAATTAACAATTAGTGACGTTTTTTAATAGTGTTTGATAAAAAATACCATTAATTCGCATAGGACCTATTGGACAATAAGTCCACCTATTAGGACCTACATTTAAATCCCTCTAATTTTTTTTTTGGTAAGTATGAGAATTATGTTGAAGCTTATTATGCTAGCTTCTTTGTTAGAATATCCCATATATTCATGTTTGGAAGTTCTTGAAGATAAATTGAGAGAGAAAATGTCATGATAGTTTGATTATGTTCAACAAACCTGTAGATGCAACGGTAAAAAAGAATGATATAATCACTGTAATTGAAAATGTTTGAGGGAAGGGAAGACCTAAACTGACACGATGTGTGGTAGCAAAAAAAAAGAGATATGAATCTATAACTAAGCGTGACAGGGCAGAAAGATTCATGTAGCAGGCAAAGAGAATTTTTTTTTACGACATTCTATGGTGGGCCTGGCCATGTCTAGCATGTGGTGGCTGCATGAATTAAGCAAGACAATAAAACAAAAAAAAAACAAAAAAAAAAGGATTTTTAGCCGTTAGTGTTTCAGCCTTTGCTGGTGTTGCTTTGCTGTCCAAAGGTGCATGGTTTAATGAGCAACTGTGGTCTAGATTGCCGGAGTTGTTTGGTCCAAGTGCTTTAGCGCATTTTGCAGTTCAATGGGAGAAAAAAATTACAAACAGATTTTTAGACCTTTTGCACTTCCTGGCAGTGCTCCAGTCGAATGGTGCCTCACGAAGTTGCACGAAGGATTGTAATTAGACTATCATTTACATTTTTAGCAAAAGGTTTCCTTTCCTTGTCAAACTATGGTTAAGAGTTTCCCATTTATTAAAATACATGTCAAGACTCATTATTGGGAGATCTTCATCTTATTATTTTGAATACAAAGTTTCTCTTTCTTCTTCATAGAGTTCTAAACTTCTTTGCTAAGGCCAGGGGTTTTCATCCTAATGGATTCTTTGTGAGTGTTCATATGATTCAATAATGGTTTTTTAATGTTAGATTATGTTGATTGATTGGTTTAATTATTTTTTTGGAAAATTTTTGTTCAAAATAATCCCTTGTTCTATTATCGACTCCGAGCACTATAGACATTTGGAATTCCCCAAACAATTAGGTTTTATTGTGTGATCAATCAAACAAAATAATCAATCTTTTGATATATATATATATATATATTTTATGAAATAATTGTTCTTATCTTCTAATTGATTATACCATTTGTGTATTCCTCAATTGAGTTATACAAACTAAATTTGAAATATTTTAAAGGAAACATTGGTAGAGGGTCTTTGATACCTTAGAGACTTTTCAATATTGTTTTTCCTACCTTTATTGTTACCTGTTTAAATCTCTAAAATCATTCAAACAAATAAAATCATTTCGTACACCAATCCCTGTGATTCGACCTCAGACTCACCAAGATATTATATCTCGACATCATGCACTAGGGATTACAATACAAAAGTTGGGAAAAAAAAAAAAGGCCCACACATTAATGTGTGTTTGAGAGGGGAAAGATTAGGTACACACCTAACCTTTTGCATATTGCTTTGGATACACTAATCCCTATGGTTGGACCTTGGAATCAGCGAGATATTATTTCGTGACATCCTTCACTTGGGGTTGCAATAACAAAGTTGCAACAATTGTATATGTGATTACAAGTGATTTACATGATCAAACTTCATACCATGGTTAAAGAATTTAGCAGGGATGAATATGAAAATGTGTAAGAAAAAGGAGTGAAAGAACAGTCTGAAAATTATAAAAAAAAATTAAATCTAAGAATTAACAATATTTAGGAATTCATAAAACTTCTTTAACATTAGCTTTTTTTTAGAATATAAAACAAAGAAAAGAAAAGGCTATTTAATATAAAAGGAAAGAGAAACAGGAAGAAATACTCACAGTTGTATTCAGTCCATCCAATGACTTGATTCTCAAGATCATACACGACCAACTTGTTTGAGAGTACTAAGTCTGCAGAATTAAAGTAAATTAAGGGTTTAGCAGAATCAACAAAGTCTCTCTTACAGCAAAAAATATCATCAATCAGTTTATAACAGATTTACTGTAACAGAAATGGCTCAAAAAATCTCATGATGATTAAAACTAACAAAAGATAGAAATTAAAGTGTCAAGACCTAATATTTGGCTATCAAATGGTTGACAAAATCAGAATCGTCACAGTAAATTTATCTGGGAAAGATTACATATTGTCGTGTGATGGTTTTATTTTAATTTTTCATTCATATATATTTATGAGTTTCATATCCTTCAAAGTTTTCTGTAGTTGGCAAATCACTAGATTTACCTTTCAAATGAAAAGTGATAAACTTAGATACTTGTATACCAATGTCGATGTCGATGTGGAAAAAGGCCACAAGTATTTTCTTGCCAAGTTGTGATACAAAGGGATGGGGGAAAGTTGACATGGTAGAGCCAAGAAGGATAAGGCACAATCCAAGCACCTAGGGTTAACATTTATTCATTTGGAAGATTAGGTATCATGAATATATAAAATGCCATCAAAAGTTGGCCCTTTTGGAGATGCTGTTTGGACTGTGACTTCTATAGCTTTTGGTTCTACTTTCCTAATTTCCTCTTTTCCATATGTAATAACTTAAGGAAACCAAAAATAGACATTTGAGGAATTTGACCATTTCTTTTCTCATTTATTTTTAGGGAAAGAAAATTTGTAAGACCAGGGAAAATAACACAATGCAAATTAATTTCAAAATTTTCATTAAACTAGCTGTTCTACATTTAATTCTCCTTCCCTACACGCGCGCGCGCTAAAAAAAAGAGAAAAGCTTGCACTATCATTAAGTTTGTACATGCAAGGAATGGTGTGGGTTAGCAATTTCATGACTTCAATTGTAGCTTCAAGGTGTGCTTCATTGCGAAATCAAAAGGGAATTTGGAAGGCTTATATAAGACTCGAAGACTTACTTCAAAGCAGAGCAATTGAGTCAAGGAGAACAAGGCTAAGGATCAGATCAAGAGAGAAGCTTTATTAATAATAATAAGACCAAAATCTCTTATGTAAAACTCAATGTGAATTAACCTAGAACTATTATAAAGCAATCTAATAAGTTGAACTCTTAAGAACTTAGCGAGATAGAGCTAACGATTTAGTAAATCTAAATTCGGAGGGGACCAGTAAAGCACATAAAAGGGCGACCCAGTTCAAGAGCTCCCCTTAAAGCAAATCAAAGCCGAAAGCTTACAATCTGTCCAGCTGCTAGCTAGTCAACTCCACACTAACTTAGTCAACCAGGTGGACCAGTCCTTAAAACTAGTTGACCAGAGCTGCTACATTAACTGTGTTTTCTGCACCTTGACTGAATTGATCTTTAAGAATCAAAAGAACTTCAAAAGAACACTGCTGAGAGTCATTTGGAGTGCCATGATGTGCCGGACGAAAAGAAGGTGAAAGTTGTCTCTCAAAGCCTCAAAGGTAGAGCCTCCAATTGGTGGAAACAATTACAAGTTGGTAGGCAAAGAAAAGGCCAAGAAAATGTTAGAGAGTGGAGGAAGATGAGAAAGAAGCTCAAGGATCACTTCTTACCTTCTAATCACATCCTACCTTTGTTGGTTGAGAAGCAACAAAAGAAGGGATTTCAAGTTCCAGACATCAATACCAAAGTGGCTTTACAATCGGACAATCATCCCATGAGTATGTCCAAGTTGGATTCTAAACTAATGTTGGAATGAAAGAGACTTTTGATGATGGACATCATCATAAGATGTTCTTTAGTGACAAGGTGGTTGAATCAAGATATGATGAGGAGGAAGCTTTTATCATTGGTGAAGAAGATATGGAGGAAAGTTGTGGCCAAGAGAAAGATTGTGATCAAACTCTTTACACTTGTGACGAAGATATTCCCATCTTTGATCAAGATGTGGAACAAGACTATGATCAAGATGTTGCCATCTTTGACAATGAAAGTGAGGCATTGGCTTATGAGAAAGTTGATGTTTGTGAATATGCTGGGATTCCAATCTTTGACCACTATGATGATAAGGATGACTTTCTTGTAGAGAGTGAAGGCAAGTTTTGTTGATGAAGCAAGCTTTGCTCTTACATTGATTCCTATGAAGGAAGTGGTTGCAATCCCACCTTCGATTCCAAGACAATTATGGTGGAGAGTCATGAAGTTGGAGTTTCATGGGTGTTGGGCAATTGTTGCTTTCGAGAAATGCTTCGTATTCTATCTTCAAAATCATTTGTTCCACTTTGTGTTGATTTGGTACCTGGCCTAACTTCGTGGAGGAAGAATGAGTTTATTTTGAGACAATGCATGAAGTGTTATTTTGATGACATGCTTCCAAAATGGCATGCTACATGGGTGGCCTATTCACACTTCAACATGGCTTCGATTGATGTGCATAAATGAGAACTTGTTTTGAAGGGATATTTGCTAGGGTGATCTTGAATAAGGACTTGCAACTACTTAGTCTTGCTTGCCGTTGCGTGTCCATTATGCTTCCATAAGTAATTGTCTTGAGTTATTTTGTTGATGTCATCGTCTTGAGTCATTTTGTTGTAATCGACTCGAGGACAAGAAGTTTTCTTTAGAAAGGAAGTCTAATGTAGTTAGAATTAGTATGATTGTTATGTTTTAGTGCCATAAGAGTTAATTAGAGTTAGTTGAGTCTTTTATCTTATAAATAGGTGGTTAGGCCCCTTTATTATTCAGTTTATAATATTTTGATATTGAATATTTCAGAGCTTAAAAGCTCTTGTATCCATTTTTGGATTTTCTCTCCCTAATGAAATCCATTTCTTGGTTTGGCCCCACCATAGGAAAAGTCCAGTCAAATTATAAACCCCACAGTTTCAAGCACCAACTGTATTTAAAGTCAAAGTTCATAGAGGATACTGGGGAAATTTTACAGCATTCAAAATCACAGTCTGTCCCATATACTATAAACTTAAGTAAAAGGTAGCAAACCTATAAAATTAGTAGGTGCATACCTCCCAAAAGTGTCATGTTCTTCCCATCTCTGGATTGCATTGCACTGTTTTGCCAACCAATACACCATAAACCTTCCTGTAAAAACTTGCGTTAATTTTGAAAATTATATATAATACCAGATGCAGGACAGGCAAGTGTATTGATGAAAATGTCAAGTAGCACTAATGGAAAATAGGATGAGACAAAGCCAAGATGTTTGGCCATGTTCAACAAAGATGGATTTCTTCTTTCTTCTTTTTTCTTTTTTCTTTTTTTTTTTTTTGGTGTTAGGAACAAAACTATATTATTATTAAAAAGATATTACAAAAAAAGTAAAAAAGGGACAAGAAGTTCACCTAAAGGAAAAAAAATACACTTTAACCTTGTGATTTTCACTTGGGGGTGTTTGATTGGACTCTATGTCCACCATATCGGGTAGTCCGTTATTTGGTTGAAAAATTGTAGGTTGGACTTACCTTTTGGTGCTATTTTCAAGGCAACAGGGGTGTGGGATGGAGTAATAGAGCGAGTGCAGCGGCATTTGGCAAGGTGGAAGAGGCAATATCTATTGAAGGGAGGGAGGTTGACTTTGATTAAGAGTGTGTTGAGTAGTATTCCAACTTATTTCATATCGGCGCATGTTATTCCTGTCTCGGTGGAGCGACGTTTGGAAAAACTTCAGAGAGATTTTCTATAGGGGAATTGGGGGGAGGAGTTTAGATATCATTTCGTTGGTTGGGATTTGATTTGTTGTTCTAAGGAGGGCAATTTCGGGATTAGGAGTTTGGTGACTTTCATTAAGGCTCTGTTAAGTAAGTGGTTGTGGAGGTGTGCTTTGGAGCGAGATCGTCTTTGGCGAAGGGTTATTGGTTCTAAGTTTGGAGTGGATAGGGGGGATTGGCAAGTGGGGGAGGTGAGTGGTTCTCATGGTTGGGGATTATGGAAAGGAATATGGTTAGGGAGGAGAGAGTTTTGGGAGAAGGTGAATTTTGGGGTGAGGACAGGGGAGAGGCTTCGATTTTGGAGGGATAGATGGTGTGGGGAGGTTGTATTGGAGGAGCATTTCCCTTTGATATATAATATTGTTATGGATAGGGAGGTTACTGCGGCAGATTGTTTGGAGGATGGGGAGGTGGTGGTTTGAAATATTCAGTTGCGGCAGTCGGTGCAGGATTGGGAGGTTGACCAATTGGGAGAGATGTTAAGTTTCTTGTATGGGTTGGATATTACAAGAAGGGGGCGGATGTGGTGATTTGGAATGAACCAGGTACTAAAGGACAATTTTCTGTCTCATCTTTTAATCAGAGTTTGGCGGGGGATGCGTTGGGGACATTTCCTTGGAGGAGTGTTTGGGTACCGGGTGTTCCGTCTAAGGTGGTTTTCTTTTTATGGACGGCTGCTCTAGGGCATAATCGCACTATTGAGAATTTGGTTTGTCAAGGACATGTGTTAGTGAACCGGTGTTGCATGTGTTGTGCTGATGCAGAATCGGCGGATCATTTGTTTCTTTATTATGTAGTTGCGACGCGACTCTGGAGACTTATTTGTTTTCTGTTTGGGATCCCTTGGGTTTAGTCGAGGGGGGTGCTAACAATGTTGTGGAGTTTGGCGAGGGCCCGAGTTGGTCGGTGAGGGCCCAAGTTGGGCAGCGACAACGACAGGTGTGGTTATTGGTATCTTTCTGTTTGATGTGGTTGGTTTGGTTAGAGAAGAATTGACGTACGTTTCAAGAGATTTCTCATTCGATGGCGAGGCTTGAAAATAGATTTCTTGTTACCTTGTATAGTTGGTTGGAGAGTAGGGTAGAACCAGATTTATTTGTCTTTTTAGATTTTTTAGATGATGCAATTGGTTAGGAGCTTTTGTTTTCATGTTGAGTGTCTTTATATTCTTTACATCATCTTGATGTTTTTTTAATAAAATTTCATTTTATTTATAATAATAATAAAAAAATCAATAACAAATAAATAAATATCATAAAAATATGAACATGATAGTTTAATGGAATAGCTAAAAATTTTAAACAAATTCTATGGTAGATTTCCTGAATGGCCGCAACGAATCATATGGAGAGAATAATGGCTCAAATACTATAATTGAGAGAGTTTGTGTACAATTGGTAGTCCAACTGACTTTTTTCTTTGAATGACCACAAAGAAAGTTATATTAAAAAGAAGAGAATGAAACAAAAAAGTACAAGGGGACAAGTAGTCTACCAAAATCAAAAGAAAAGTACAAATAATGTCATGACCTACAAACGTCTCTCCAATCTCTAGAAATAAAAAATAAATGAATCCCCTTAACAAAAAGGGACACTAAAACCCAAAATGAACCCAAACAAGATATCTTATCTTGTAAACTCTCCAAATCTTCGACTTTCTCCTTGAAGATGCTAGCCAAATAAGATACCGATAGTCCAACCAACTTGCTTCTTCAAACTTGAATTTATTTCATGTAAATCAGTTGCTCGATTGGTTACTTGATGCAAACGCTATAACTCCAACTAGTAATCCAAAGATGCTTCAAAAATTTATTTTCCTTTTAAAATTTATAATTAAATACAATCCTAAGTGCCAAAAAAAGTTATTCAAATAAGACAAAGGGCATTTTTGTAAACCTTTTATTCAATAATTCTTTTAAACTGCTTGCAAGGTCAACCATGTAAAACAAAATGGGGTGGAGGCACTAAAGTGTAGTGGCTAGATAACTAAAAGTAGGAAACAGAATTATCATACTAAAGTTTCAAAGGGCTAATATTTTTAAACCCTACTTTGAGAACAACTAAACTATCTTTAGTTGGAGCTAATGCTTTCCAGCATGATAAGCAATTAAGACTAAGTTTTGATTCACGCATAAAAAAAAAAAATATATGAATAGTAGAATCAGGACAAAAAACAACATACCTACTACATAATGAAACAGGTGACATCTGACTAACAAGAAGAGAGAAAATAAAAATAAAAATAGAAAGAAATTGTCAAGACGAAAAAGCAAAAAGAGGTTAAAGTAATATGGGAAGATCAAACTCTCTGCTTGGGTTTGAGGTGATAAAAAAAATGGAAATGGTTATATTAAACATAACTGAGGATATGACTACAAATTAGAAGTAATTGATCCATGTAGCGGACCCAAAGTAATTGGGACAAAGGCTTCTTTAGTTGAGTTGAGAACCGCTCGAAGCTGATGTTTTGAATTACAAAAACTAAATAACATTCAGTAATAACCCATGTCGGTTGCAAGATTTATCAAAAATCAACCTAACAAACGTATATCAAACCTAAGGGGAAAAAAAGAAACTTAAACTTGTTACATGATGATGTAGGACAAGATTTTAAGAATTTTTATATTTTTGATATATTATTTGATTGGATTCTTGTAATTTGGTAATTTGTGTTTAACATAAAAGTCTAAAGGTTAGGTTCTTTTTATTTGACACAAGGGTCTAAGGGAGGGTTTCTAGTATTTATTTAAGTTCTTTGTATTTGACACAAGAGTCTACGGGAGAGTTTCTAGCATTTATTTTTGTGTTGGGAATATCAAAGTTTGAGTCTCTATTATCTAGTATAAATACGTTTGTAAGCCTTGCAGAAAACCAGTTTTTAATCAATATAGTCACAGTTTTCTCTATTTTCCTTGTGCACAAAGGTCGTTTATCTTTGCTCGTGGATTCAAGTTGTTACAGTCCGAAGAACGATATCTTCCCCTTCGTCTACTAGAATGATATTTAGTCATTCCTTCCGCTACAACGCTGCGTCACAAGAGAACATATGTGTTGGTACCGAAATATGCAGGTTGGTTTGTCGATAGAGGTGCTGATGTGGCCCAATTAATTTATGGATGGTCTGAAGTGAGGAGCATGCAAGATGGACAAGTTCCTTGAAGCAGAGTTGTGTTTCAAGAGTGTGGCCAGAAGCAAGTGATCAGAGAAGTGGAGAGAAGTTATATAGCGACCCCGGTCTTTTCCCATTTGATTATTGTATCCGGACTTAGGTTCCGTAGATCCTGTCAGTGTATAATTGTTGTTGTTGTTGTCCCTTATTTTCTCATTTGGAATTATAGGATGTGTTTGGGCAGGTTTGTTTATGGTTGGTAGGGTTTAGAAACCAAGTGTTGCTGTCCAGAATTTTGGATCTTCGCTCGAGCGAGGGGTTTGTCGCTCGAGCGAGATGTTGTTTTAGTTCTTCGCTCGAGCCGAGGTTTGGTTGCTCGAGCGAGAGTTTGCGTCTGGCTTGGACCAGTAGCTTTGCATTCTTGGCTCGAGCGAGCTTTTCTTCGCTCAAGCGAGTTAGTTCATTCTTCGCTCGAGCGAGAGTTCCTTCACTCGAGCGTGTGTCTGGTTACAGACCTGAGGGTTTGAGTCCTTCGCTCGAGCTAGATTTCTTTCGCTCGAGCGAGATTTTGGGTTGTTGGCTCGAGCAGGGCTTCCTTGGCTCGAGCGTAGTTTTTCTGTGTCTGGTAGCTCGAGCGACCAAGTCTTCGCTCGAGCGAGCCTGTCAGGTTTAAATAGGCAGCAGCGTGTTTCAGATCTGTTTTTCTTGCACTTTCATATTCCAAAACCCTAGTTACGAGTTCTCTCTCCCTCTACACACCTTCTCTCTTAGGATTGATCTACTTAGGGTGTGTTTCTACCCTAGATCCTTCATTAAAAAGATAGAGTGAGTCATGGGCTTCCATTTAATCTGAATAGTTGGCGATTTGGAGCACTTTGGTATTTGGATATTATCTCTGTCTTCTCCATTTGGGTTGTTGTCTTTGAGGTAGGGATTTCCTACTCCATCTTATAAGTTTTGTTCTAACTTTTAGTATTTTGATATGTTGGGGGCACTTTGGTAATTTTGGGAAAAACCCTAGTTGTATTATTAAATTAATTTGTATAATTAATTCATGGAATTGGGAAAAGAAGGTTAAATTCATGGAATTGGGGAATTCATTGATTAAATGGCGTAGTTGGATAATTTGAGTCATTTCTCTATTGAATTGTTGACATAGTTATCTTCAGTTTAGAAATAACTGTTTTGGGCTATCGGTGGAGGATAGTCGTGATTGTTGTAGACATTGCATGTGGACTAGGAATAACTGAAACTAATCACATTGGTTAAGTCATTAATTTTGACTATTGCATTGATACAGAAAATACGTGTATTGATTGAGCATTGCATTTGCATACATTGTTTTGTGTTGGAGGAGATAGGGGATGTACTCCACGGTTTAGGAGAAGATAGGGGATGGACCTCTAAACCGGATTTTGTTTGGGAGGAGATAGGGGATGGACTCCATTAGCATCACTTTTATGTGTGCTTATCTATATTGAAGTGTTTTATTGATACAGCACTAAAATGTGTATCAATCTGGAAGTATGAAGTGTTTTGATTTGAGCTTGAGTCTCATATATTTGTTGTAAGTTTGGCCAGGTTCTGAGCCATGTTGATAAAATTGGAAAGTAAAACATGTGTTAGACAATAGTGTCATGAGGCTGTAAAATGAAGTAATTGATTATCTTGGTTAACCATCTGTTGAATGCTATTGCTTTATTCATTGCTTATATGTGGTTTAGTATATCTCTACTGGGCTGTGGCTCACCCTTTATGGGAACATCATTTTCAGGTTCAGGTGATAAGCTACCTCCAAGGACTTAGCTTGGGAGGGTTCAGTTTCTGGATTTTGAAGAAGACTATATTTAGTTAATTGTCTTTATTAATTAGTACATGTAAACATTCAAGCCCAGGGCTTTTCTTGTATTGAGTTAGAACTCATATTTTGTATCCAAGTGTTGGCTTGGAAGGATGTAAGCCTGTAGGGCATTTTATTCGATGTTACATGTAATGCTTCTATTTAGTAATACTCTGATGAATGAATTGATAAATTGTTTTCTTTAAATAATGCATGTCAATGATATATATATATATATAATGGGTTTATTTTTGAGGGCATTACAAGTTACAAGCAGTTACGGCAAGTGGAGGAGCTTTCCAAGTGATGGAGAGATCATGCTTGCGTGTATCAAGGGGGGACACATGGCTGCAGCATTTGTGGCCAGTGCAAAGGAACAAACCCATTCACAAACTCATGAAAACTAGGAGCAGTAGTTATCTGTGAGTAGTTTATTGTAACTAGGTGTAGCAATTAGCTTTTAAATTATCAGTTTTCCTTGTATTCTTGTTCATTGTTCTTGTTCCTGGTTGAAAGCTTGTAACAAAGTGACAATTTCAATAATACAATATCAGTTTTTATTAGTTTGTTAATTCCTGTCAATTGCCTCCAAAAAAGTTCTTGAATTTGTCGAGGCATTAGAACTCAACCACATTTGCTTGATCTTTTTCTGTTTTTGTGAGATCGTGAGTTTTCTGTTGATCGACCTCTGTTGATTCGCCCCAAACCATAATTTTACTAACAATATGCTTCAACATATATCAACAGAATTTTCATATATCTGAACCCAGTGAACATATGCTCAAAGCTACCATATATTACACCAACCCATCCTTTTGATGTTTTAAAAGTTTATGCACTTCAGTTTCATTAATCACATTACTTGATTGAGGTAAGAAGCTACAATTCAAACCTCCTGCAATTTTAAAAAAGTACACATCACAAATTGCAACATCTGAACTGCCAAGGAAATTGCAATCTTTTTAATTCATGTGATTGGACGCATAATATTATGGGTAAACTACTAATAGGTTCCAATAGTTGGATTTGATTCCCATCAACTCCTATTGAAAATAAGTCCTAATAAAATCGCCGTTAAAAATAATTTTTTGTGACGATTTTTTGCATGTCACTAAAAATTGACAATTAGTACCTTTTTTTTGTTACAGTTTTTATAAATTGTCGCTAAAACTTACAATTGGTGACATTTTCTTTAAACTATTAGTAAAACTTATAATTAGTGACATTATTTTGTGACAATTTTCAATTTGTCGCTGAAAATTAACAATTAGTAACTTTTTAATTAGTGTTTAATGAAAAACACGATTAATTATCATAGGATTTATTGGAAAATAAGTCTACTTATTAGGACTCACACGTAAGTTCCCCTAATATTATTTTGAAAGGGGTACATAATAAAAGCACAGTTTTTGGAGTGAAAAGCAGTTGAAAATAAAATAACTATGCTAGTGGACAACTCATGAAATACATGATACTTACAAAGGGGAACAGATACTCGCGAGGATAAACCTTCAAAGAAAGCGAACTTTCAAAATGGAAAGTGACAGTAGGAAAACCATCATCAATGCTGCAATATATACCAGAAAAAAATTAACGAAAAACTCCTATTAACTGAAAGTTTGCAATATCTACTAGAATTTAGAATAGTACAGCATTCGTGGCAACATCTTTTTATCTAACATCTTTTCATCTAAGCATATTTAGCTGCTAAAAACAAAAGAAAAACAAAAGAGAATAGAGTAGCAGAAGAATGCACTTCCAACACAAGCAGCTGACAAAAAAGAGGTCTGATGTTCAACTCCCCCCTGTTTGCTTGGTTCATAGGCTTCGGGGGTGGTCTCTAAACCTTGAGTTCACACACTTACCTAAGCCGAGTTCTAGGTCATCAAAAAAAAAAAAAAAAAAAACTTGTTTTAAGTATTCCAAATGAAGCTACTGAAACAATACTACCATATCATAGCAATTTTAATGAATGGAAAACTGGGCAAATTACACATTGCACCCTTAAACTTTCATCCAAATTCACTTTGGTCCCTCGTGTTTAAATTGCAGTGATCTTAACATAGTACTTTTTATAGAGTATCAATGTGACCCTTCCGTCAACTCTCGTTACACATTCAAGTTAGAGAGAGTGAATGAGATTATTGTGTTTTTTTGTGGAGTTGAGGAGGGTAGTTGAGATGCTTGAGGTGTAGTGTAATTTTCTTCCACGGCTGTCTAAAGTTTGAAGGTGAACATGGGAAATTGTGAGTTCCAATTAGGAAGTGGCAGATGTGACTGGCTTGGCAGATGTCTTTGGTTGTTGGGCAGGTTCCCTTCTTGCTTCATGTTATGGGCTTCCATTAGGTGTCCACATAAAGTGATCCGTGGTGGTGAGGTTTGAGAAGAATTTAGAAGGTTGAAAGTGGTAATATCTTTTGAAAGGGGGCACAGTAGCACCCCATCAGGAGTACCCTTTCTAGACTTCCTACCAATTTCAAGTGTCTTTCCCTATTCTATGTCAGTTGCAAAGAGGTTGAAATGCTACAAAGAATAAAGAGACATCTTATGGGGTGGCTTGAGAAATGAGTTTCATATCATCAAATGGGATGGGAGCAAGAGTGTTCTCCAATGGATAGGGAATTTGTGTAGCAGGAGGCTATGATTAGTTCAATTAAGCTATGATGTTGTCTGAAGGTATACAGAAAAACCAAAAGCCTCTAGAGGAGGATGGCAGTGAGGAACAATGGTGGGAGGTTGGATGCGAGCATTTTGAAGAGTATCAATAATGGTGGGAGGTATTATCCAAACACACGGAGATGCCTTGCTAATCTATTTCCAAGCTTGTTTAGATGTGGAGGGGTAGTTGTTGCTGACCACAAGAGGGTGTCTGAAGAAGGGTTGTATAGGACCCCGCATTCATTCAGCTGGTGCAAACTGAGAAGAGAGGGCAAATGATTTCCTCGACCTTATTTAAATTTCTCCATAGGTGGTGATGTGCAGGGTTCCTGTGCTCGAGGGCATTAACGGATGTGAAGTTTATTTTTAATTTTTTATAATGAGGAACCCCTCCGAGGAAGGGTCACATTGGACCCACTCTTGCAAGGTAAACGACGGATACCTATAGCCACCACAATTCATAGGTATTAGGTAAGACAAGCTGTTCCTAGGAATTATGGTACACAGATAAAAGGTTTAACCATTACATGGATTTAGGAATAAATTTTCATGCTAAAAATGCACACATTTATATCAAATAATAATAATTAATGCCAAATGTTTTTCTTGGAATAAATTGTAATTTAGCATACTATGCACAATACCTTCCAGAGTATTGAAAGCATGTATACTGATCATGAAGAGTTTGAAGTTTGACATCAGACTGCCAAGAGAGGATCTGATAAAAATTTAAGAAGAAATGTCAGAATTCATTGAGATTGTCATCAACTAATAAAATTTCATAAAACAGTTAAAACAATATATATATATATATATATATATAAGATACCTTTGTTACTAGTGGCTCATAAATCAATTCAGGAAGATAAGCCAAAGTTGTACCACTGTCGATTATTGTCCCTTTCTTGTCTCCAATCTCAAATACATCTGTTGGAAGATTTAGAAAATCACGACCAACTTCAACTGCCGTCATATTGACATTGTAATGTGGCCTAAGATTGTTTATGACAAAATTTAGTTTAATGCATGCATTTGCACATATCAACATAACATAATTGACAAGAGTAAGGAATAATGTTAAATTAGAGGAGTTCACAACTGCAGAAAGCAAAGCACATAAGACATAAAACAAGGAACATGGACATTCAGAGAAAAAGCATTCTTTCTCCTTTGTAAGACATGCCCCCAAATGAAAGGCTATTATTATTTTTCATAACATCTGTTTGGCCCATATTACATTCCACATTTAAAATATGTGAAATCTAAACAACATGCCTTTTGGAAGAAAAAATTATTCATATCCAAGGGCATAATGTTTGTCTTTTTTAAGAAGATTTTTTTTCTTTTCCCAATTATTTAATGAAAATTCATGTCATTCAAAAAATACATACCTTCTTGATGTTCATCAGCCCATTAATATATACATAATTATAGTTGGGCTTGGTCTCTAAAATTACACATTTACCCCTGAATTTAAAGCATCTATTGACGGACTTTGGTTGAGGGACCAAATTAAAACACTTTTTTTATATATTACGGACTAAATTGACACAATTTAAACACTAGGGACCAACATGACACAAACCTAGGAACAAAAATGTAATTAACCCATTAGAGAAGTTCATGAATGCAAAAAGAAAAACATGTAAGACATAAAAAAGGGAACATGGACATTCAGAGAAAAAGCATTCTTTTCTCCTTGGTAAGACACACCCCCATTGAAAGGCTTTATTATCTGTTAGATCAATTGTTTGGCCTGCACTATATTCCACATCTAAAGTATGTGGAATCTAAACATTTATCCCAAAAAAATAATTTAAAAAAATGTGAAATCTAAACTATATGCCTTTTGGAAGAAAAAGTTAACATTTAAGGGCATCCATCGTGTCTGTGATTTTCCAAAAGATTTTTTTTGCAAATATTTAATGAAAAATTATTTCAGTCAAAAAATACATATCTTGATGCCCATCAGCCCATTAATTTGTACATGAACAATTAGGATTCAAGCACCCATCACGACCATCATATAGAAAAATTCACCAATTTATCAAGCCTCATCCAACTTAATGATGAAACATAAATAGATTATTAGCAATAGGTAAGTGGCCTTTGAAATCAAGCGAGTGGTATTGTGATAACGATTATAGAAAGAAGAAAAGAGATTTGTGTTTATTTTAATTTAGAATGCTGCTGGACAAATTTTATGTCATTATATAAAGTTTTAGTAGTTAGTGATATTTTGATAATTTTGCTATTTGCTGGACGTGAGTTGTAGCAATCGCCCATGGGTCTTTTTATGGGTGAAAATATGTTATTGAGTCTTTTATGGAATTTTCATTAGGTCTAGAATATTCTAGTTATTTAGAGTATGTTGTGGAGTTGAAAGCTAGTTTATGCCAGGTCCAAGGCAATACTTAATAATAACAATTTAAGGAAGTTGTTTACTTCTACATCCCTCAAAATTGTGAACTATTCTAATGCAAAGTTGGTTGGTGATTAGGAGAGCAATTTTTAGGGTTACATGTTTAATGGCAATAACTTGTGGTAGCTTGGTTACATAGAAGATCAAAAGCAGTAGAAACTTTTTGGTAACAGGCTATTTTAGTAACTTTTTGGCTAAAATATGAGACAAAAAAACTAGTATGTTTGGAATTACATTTTGATTTTTTACGAAAAGATGTGCAAAAAGTAGAGAGAAAAGGCAATATTTGACTTTTTGGTATAGGTTATAGAATTTTTGGTATTTTTAGTAACTTTTTGGCTTTTAAGCTAAAACTCTCTCATGCCAAACAAGATACATAATTATGCCTCATACAACTTATTTCACCTAGCCAATTATTTCATGTGAGACCCAACCATTTTTTTTTTTTTTTAGATAAAATTATTTCATGTGAGAATCAACATATAAAGTTAATTTGTCAATTTGTTAGGAAAATTGTGATGAGATAAGATTGTCATAAAATATGTGGTCTCATCATACCGGTTGGATGGCATGTTTACTACATCTTTTAGCTCATAAAAAATAATCTGTTTCAAATAAGGAGACCTAATTGCTATTTACATCCACAATGGTGTATTATGTATAGAAGGGAGGAGGAGAATTTTGATTATTCACGGTTGTCCTATGACTTTAGCTTTATGGTGCAGGTTGTTTGGGTTGGTAGAAATCGATTGGGTATTACTGTAACACGTCCGTGAGGGACCCCGCTACAGTTCGGACTCGATTTGTGTCACGGTTCTTAATCTGAACCAAAGAGTCCAAATCCGGCAAATCATTTTGAGAAACAGATTTTGAAAAGAAGTGCCAAACATGGACTGCTTTACCAGATACAGAGTCGCCACCTAAATGTTTATTTTTTGGGAGAATTTAGGAAACCCTGACTCGGTGCCAAAGCCCACATGTCCGTCATCACCAAAGTTGCCTCGGCTCGGGAGCTTGGGTACGATTGGGGAAGGTCAGCTATGAGCACCCCCTCTCGCCCGATCTGAAGATCGGCCTCTACTAACCATGATATCCAGTTTTGAAAATGTTATGTGTTCTTATTCCGGTTATTAGCCTAGAATCACTATGTTATGCGCACGGCAAACAAGTATAGACCAAATCGCCTAAATTGGAACAAAACATAGCATGTTTGTTTTGAAAATGGTTTGCTACTCGCAAGTAGGCTAAAATGCAGGTTTTGCCACCCTCGAATGGGCTTTTAGAAAAGATGGTTTTGTCACTATCTAGTGGGCTTAAAACTCACAGTTTTAGTGCATTATTCCAATTTAGGTAATTCAACCTCCACCCACAGGCATTCAAGCAGTTATATCACATAAGCATATAGCCTCATGGTAAGAATGCTTTTATGGCAGTCACTCACACACATGCAAGGATGCTAAAGCATAAAACTCACCGAGTACTCCAAGCCATAACAGAAGCTAATTAGAAATCCATGCATGATCCTAACTATACAGAAATGCCTAATGCAACACATGCAAAAATGCAACTATAGCAGGCTCGGCTATTCTAAACATGGCATATGAAATGCTACAGCTAACACGTATTCAACTTGGAATTGAAAATACGATGCAGTTAGTATGATGCGCCGAGCCCGATGCATGCAAAACAGATGAATGAATGCAAACATGCTATCATACTGTATGCTAATTGAAACATGCCCTAATCTAACCATCATAAGCATGTAAATAAAAGGGAAGAAAGACGTGGGGTTGGAAGACATACATCACACTCACCCACACTTATTACAATTGTGCCCCAGCGTAGAGGGTCTGAATAAATAGTACAATCCAAATAATTACAGTCCAAATAATACAGTCTGAATAATAAACAAATTCCTAATTAATTTACAAATTAATTAAGAAAGCTTGAAACTGGCATGCAAGCCAGGGACTGCCTTGACTCTGATGAATGATGCATGTCTGGGCGGCCTTGCACGGAAATCCACTAGGATGCCCCGATTAGCCTCTGTTTTTGTAATTATTCTTGGAAAGCGCGCCAAGCTCCGGAAGGTTGCTAGTTCTTGATTTGCTGCAACAGAGAGCAGGAAAGGGGCATAGCAATGTATTTTCACAAATGTATGCATGCCTCGATCCTCGCGCCACCAATCACGCATATCGATGCATGATGGCCGAGGAGTCGATTTGCATTACTTAATATAGAATGAATGCACATGAAAACTCAACTAAAACCTAACTCCATCATGGATAATCCAGAGTGTCGGTGACTGGGGAATTGAGACACGTTCCGTCACTCGGAGTACGAAACGTACCTCATTTACCGTGCTCGGGCTAACCCCTATCCTAAGCACGATGCAATATGCATGATATGCATGAAATGCAACTAATATACAACCTAGCATACACAATGCTATGAAATGGCATACACGATGCATGATGTAACAAGGCATACACAATGCTCTAACATACAACCTAGCATACGCAATGCTATGAAATGAAATGGCATACACAATGCAATATGGACTTACACCAACATGAGCGGACCTCAGCCACACTCACATAGGAGGCCATAAGATGAAAATGAGACAACTTGAAGTGCGTGCACGCGTGCACGCAAACCGAGGACCGAACCTACGGCACGGAATGCCACTCTAACAAGACATGGCAAAACATGGAATATGGCATATGATCATGCAATTTTCAGAGGAAAAATGAGATGCAAAACAGCCCCGAATCATGGCAAAATGATACCCGATGCATGGAACGAGTCCCGAAACATGAATTTTGGCGCATGAAATGGCCTATAGCTATGCAATGCATGTATAATTTGAACATGAAGTATGAAGACAGAAGCTAGGCAGCCCCAAAAAAAGCATGTTTACAGTTTAAAGCATGGCCAAACATGGAACACGAATGAGGCTAGATTAGCATACAAAAATGGGGCCAAGAGAGGGGTAATGAAGCAACTCACAAATGCTGGCCCCAAACAGAGAAGGGGCCTTCTACAATATTGAAGAGGGGCCAAAAATATGATGTTTTACAGTTGATGGCCAAGCCCAAAACAGTATACCAGTATGCTCAAAATACTATGCAAGATTAAGGCCAAAAAAGAGCTACAACATAAAGTATACAAAGGGTGTCTCAAACAGCCATAAACCCTTAATGAAACATGAAGAGGGGGTCAAAATAGGGCCATTTTCAGTTCGGAGCAAAGTCCAAAAACAGAGACACAATAGGCTAATAAATCATGCAAAAATGGGGACCAAAGAGAGGTATAATGACAAGTGGCACATGGAGGTCCCAAACAGTGATGAGCCCTTCTTCAATGTTGAAGAAGGGCTCAAAATAAGCCTATCTACAGTTTACATCATGCTCCAAAACAGATCACACATAGGCCAAAAATACTATGCAAGATTATGGCATACAAAGGGGTAATGAAGCAAGTGCAAGATGGGGGTCCCAAACAGGGTAAGACCCTTAATGAAACAGAAAAATGAGCTCAAAAAAAATGATATTTCCAGTTATGGTCGAAGCTCAAAACAACAAGCAAAAGGGGCTAAGAAAGCATGCAAAAGAAGGCTAGAAAAGGGAAGAGAGTGACTCACCCTTGAAGAGCAGCAATGCAACAGCCTTTGATCCAAGAAAAGGAGCTCCTAACCTCTGAAAATTAGCCTCAAATGGTTGGAATGGAGGATGGAGGCCTTGTGCTATGGGTTGGTGTGTAAATGGCCAAGGATAATGGACTTTAGAGCTTGGAAGAGGGGGCTTGAATGTATAGATATAGGGTTGTATGTATAATGGTGCCTCAGTTGGTTTCTTCAACCCTTCAAAATGGTGGTGGAGGGCTGGTTATATAGAGGGAGAGAGGCAAGAAAAGGGGGGGAACAAAACAAGTTCAAATTTCCCCCTCAAAAGGCAAAATCTCGGACAGAGGGTTTGAATGGAGAATAGTTGGCACAGCTGGCATGCACTACACTTGAGGGGTGCAAAAGGGTCATATCGGCCATGAAAGGAGGTCATCGGCAAAATAAATGGCCGGTCGGCACAATATATTGCCGACCTGCAATTTATACTGGCCGGTAGGATATATACAGTGCCGATGGGTGGTTGATGAGGTCAAAAAGTGCTGGTGGATGTTCAGATTGAAGCCCCGGAAGTTAGCTTTCCAATGGCGCAAACCTTGCATTAAAATTCCTCCTGTGGAAAAAGTTATGCCCATTTTGGTGAAGCCGCGCAGATTCGATTCAACCGGGATGATGCCCAACTTCAGCTGCTCATATCTCCCCCACCCGGGCTTGGCTTTAAGAGATACTTGAGTGCAAAATGAAGCCCCGGAAGTAAGCTTTCCGACGGCGGTGGCCCCATAGCTAAACTCCAAGTGTACAGATAGATAAGCCCGATTCAGCGAGGGCTGCTCGACTCACTTCTACCCGGATTCATGCCGAACTTCTCCCAAACTAGTTTTCTCCTCTCCTTTCCTCTCTTCTTCAACTCCAAACCCCTAAACAAAGTGTTTTAAAGGATTTGCCTCTCTCCTTGCTGAAGAAACTGAACATTTTCCCTGCACACCTTTCTCCACCAAGTAAAACATCAGTGGTGCCCAAGTCTTAAGGGCGGTCAAAAATGGGGTGTCTACAATTACCTATCTCATGTGTTCAATTGTTTGTAATTGATTTTGGATCATTTGTGTGATAATTTGGGTTATTTGGTTGGAAAGGAATGCAAGAATTTTTTTAGGAAAAGTTTGAAGGGATTGAGGTTATGGGAAAAGATTTGCTATTTTGCTTCCTTTTGAGCTTTAGGGTCTTTAACATTTTAAGGAATGCATTTATTTTTGATTAGTTTGAATTGGAAAGCAGTGTGTGAAATGTAATTTTTAGGATTTTATTTTCCTTTCTTTTGGATAGAGATCTTGACCTTCTTTATCCTTTTGTCCCTTTGTATCTTCTTCTTTTCTTATTAATAAAAAGTTTTGTTGCTAGTCAAAAAAGAAAGAAAGATTGAAGAGGTGTAATTAGATTGTTATATATAGTGAGGGTCAAGCATATAGTTTATCATTATCCAGAAAAAAAAAAAAAAATTAGAAACTACACAAACCAGACCTAGCAAAGGCTATGGATCATGGATATTTGTCAGGTCTATTCATGCCCCCATGTATCATCTCAACATGGGGATTGATGAGAGTAATTGAAGAATCGTACTAATATCAATAAGAATCACACAACATAACCTATTCCAAATGCCAATCAGACATTTAAGAACATCATACTTCCGTCTGGTAACAAATAGAATTAGGGAAAACGAATGAAAGTGCCAAAAATTTGCATCATGGCTCTCTCCACTCATTTTCGCTTATTGCTTATTGTATCTGACAACCAAGCAAATCCAATAACAATCCTTATTAAACAACAAAATCAAACAAACACAATAAATAAGATGGAATTCAAAAAACAAAAATATATAAAAAATAGGAAGCAAATCCAGTTCACATAGTAAGATAAACACATACTGATTTGGTACTAATGGAGTACTGTTAACTTTTGGTTGCACAACATGCCCAATTGCAAAGATACCACCACCATTTACACCATCCAAGCAATGGGCAAACATTTTTTTTTACTTTTCCAGATGAAGCTAGTTGCGAAATGATAGATGAATTTGATTTTCCGAAACCTAGTATCCCATCAAGTGCATCTTCAGATGAACCCAGGTCCCCAGACTATCTAGCACCACACCTACTCCAAATCATCAGAAGCATGACACAGTCAAGTCATGAATGAGAATACATTGTCATTTATTCACTATGAGAAGTAAAACTATAATAATTGAAACAACGATAAAATTATGCCTCCTAAATTATGGTATGAGTTCACTAAAGATTTTGTGACAGGTTTTAAATTGTTATGACAAGGTGGACACATCGAAGTCAAAATGCAAGCATTTAAAAGCCTTGTCCAGTTCAGCGAACATATTAAAAAACCAAAGAAAATAATCGAAGTTAAAAAAGGGGAAACAAAAGATCAGAAGGATAAATTACAAACATCATAAAAAACCTGAAGAGAAATATATATGATTTCTTGTAACATCATGATATCAGAAAATGTATTTAATTCAGTCAACATACTTGCATACAACACCCTTTTCAAGAAAATATATCAACAAATACGAAACAAAAACATATTAGTATTTTAGTTCAAGTAACAAAGTGTGAGCCTTGTGAAGTGACATGGTACATGTGATTGGCCCTTGCGTAGTTCCACCACATGGTACCACCACGCCATCACTTGGATGAGCCCGGATTCTCGGCCGCCCTATCCGGCGGCCGTGCTAGCAGCCCCCCCAAAACGACGTCGTTTTGGGGGTTATTTTGAATTTTATTTTTTTTTTCTCTCTTCTTCCTCGTTGGAAGACCGAACCAGAGGGAGGGGAGGGGAGGGAGAGAGAGGGGGGGAGGGGAGGGGAAGGAGAGAGAGAGGAAGGGAGAAGAAGAGGGAGCACCGGACTGGAGGGGGCCTAAATCACCGGGGGAGGAGGAGGAGGAGGAGGCGGAGGCGGGCCGGACGCGGAGGCGACGGCAGATCGGGCGACGATCGGACGGTTGGCGAGCTCGACGGCGAGCTCGACGACCTGCGACGGCGAATCCGGACCCCAAAATCCGGCGAGCTCCCCTCCCCTCCCCTCCCCTCCGGCGAGCTCTCCTTCCCTCCCCTCTGCTCTGCTCTGGTTCTGCGATCTACGAAAAAAAAAAAATGGAAAAACCCCCAAAACGACGTCGTTTTGGGGGGGCTGCTGGGAACTGCCGCCCAAAAGGGCGGCCGAGGATCCAAATTCCACTTGGATGGCTTCTCCAACAAGACTTGACGCCACAAATGAGCCTCGTGAAGTGACACAAGGGCCAATTGCATATCACCAACTCCTTAGCTAGTTAGGCCTAGCTCATGCAGTGCCCTAGGCTGACTGTCGAGACCCATAATTATTTTTAATATTAACTATTTAATTTAATTTAACGTGTAATTAATTACGTGGAGATTTGAGTAAATTATTTTATTATTAATTGCTCAGTGCGTAGCATTACTTGCTTGTGAGTATGATTTAATTTTGCATATATATATATTATATGTTGTGTTGAGCATGAATTACATGGTTATATGTATTTAGTATATTATTAATAGCATGTGGGATTGGTCCACGGGGTTAATTTTAGACCTACTTACATAATTATTCTGGTTGGGCTTTGCAGGGCCCACTTGGCATTTTTGGGCTTTAAATGTTGAGCCCATGTATTTATTTGATTGTTTTAACCCATATTTAATTACCAAAGTGGTTTATGACACAGGACACATTTAATTTATTTTGGAACTTACTCAATTAGAGACCCATCTCACCCCCAAAATTTTGAATTTAATTTTGAACTCGAAGCTCCCAAAGAAGCTTCTTGTCCTCTCTCCTTATGGGATGGTCAGCCAATCCTACGGCTATGGCCTTTTGTCTTTTGCTAGTTTGTATATTATAGAAATATCGTGTATAAATCTTGTTTAGGACAAGTCTTTCATTCCTATAAAAAAGAAAAAAAATCTCCCAAACCTCACAGAACCTACAAACCCATGGACACCATTTCATCTCCCTTCTTGCATTTTTGGCTCCTTCTTACTAGTATACACTCCTGTACATTTAAACCCTCCTGGTAGATCAAGCGTCTTGTGACCTTGAAACTCCTTTGAGCTTGGAGGACCCTTTAAAAGTGGTAGAAATCACTTGGAAGTTTTCTTGAAGTTCAATATTTGATGGACCAAGTAACAGTGGAAGAGTTATTAAAATTTTTTAATAACAAGAAAAAGGACCAAGTACAAGGGAAGGGGAAAAGAAATCCACCAAGAAAAAAAGAAAAGAAAAACAAAAAACATGCTCACAATCTACAAATGGCGCTCCAATCCCTAAAAACTTTTCAAAAGAGGAACCCCCTTTAAAAGGAGGAGCCAATGAACCCCCACCCCCGAAAATAAAAAAAATAAAAAAAAATAAAAAAAAAACAGAAGCCAAAGAACAAATACTTTCCCAAATGCTTTCAAAATGTTCTTCTCTTACCTAAAAAGTTCTAGCATTTCTTTCAAGCCATAAGACCCTCAAACCACACAAACCACAAAATTTGAAAGAGCCTGTGCCTTGCCATTTGATCCAAAACCTCTAAATTCAATGCAAAGCAAATGCTCACAAAGGGGATGGAATAACCCAATCAACCTTCTCTAGGAAAAAAACTCACCACCATAAAGAAAGAGCTAAGGGACAATGCAAGAAAAGATGACACCACTGTGGAAGCAAATAACAATTTGGCCTTCTTTTTTCAACCATATCATTAGTATTAATCTTCATGGGAGCCAATGTCCATGCATACACTTTAACCTTAAGAGGCACATAAACATCCCAAATCATCATGTAAGAAGGAAAAGGAGAAACATCTAGGTAATCAATAAGATTCTCATAGTAGGACTTGCAAGAGAACAATCCAGATGACTGGACAGACCAGACCCTCTTACCATGAGTCATTGGACAAAGAAACATTCTCAAGAATAGTCAAAAAGGGGACAAGCTCAAATGGCACCAGGCAGCAGCCCCACGCTTGGGGCAGATTGGTCCAGTGCCTGGGACAGTTTTACACCAACTTCGGCATAAGGTTTGGAGGGTCAAACCATTGAGTTAAGGGCTGAAATTTTTGCTGGGAACTCCTTGAGAGGTTTAATTACCTGTTCTTGAATATGGTGATTTTGAGATTTGTAGTACTTTCTAAAAAATCATTGCGACTCCTCAAGCATAGGGTTTGTTTCGTCTTGTGAGTTGAAGATGGCTCGAAATGCAATATTAAGAGGGAGTGGTGAGCCAGCTACTAGCATCCCTAGGCTAAAATGTGGCCAAAATGGGCAACACTAGGGCCACTTGGGAGTGGGATTTCGGTATCAATATGATGTGTCCAAGGTCTACAAGTGAGATAAAAAAACCAATGGATGGTGTCATCAAGAGGCATGAGTGCCAACACCGTGCATTTTACCCACAGTGTTGGCTTGGGACATGCACCCATTATGCCCCACATTCTACCCTTTTGTGGGTGTGTCCTAAGGCCGATTAAGCTAACGAGATGTCACCACAAGCCTTGTGTGCCAACTCTCGTGCATGGCTTGGGTTCAACCTTGCATATGGGAGTCTCGTGGCTTAAGGCGTGTAGCAAGGAGGCAATGTTCCCTTGTGAGCAATTGGCTGATGCATGAAACCATGCAATGGCCTCTTTGTGCTTGGAGGGTGGGATGGTGCAATGCTACTAACAAGTTATAGACCAAGACGTTGTGTTACTTGGGCAGCTTGCTAGTGCAACACTATGGGCACACAATGGTTTGTCTGTAGTGAACTTTAGCAAAAGTCCATGCACAAGGATTGAGTTGTAAGCGTGAGAGTGATGCTTGGTCTTGTGCAGCGGCGTGTATGACCCCGTGGTTGTTCGAGGTGCGAAATAAAGACCTATATTCTATGGAAGCTTTCGGCTTGGTTGGGGGACTTTCTAGCACACAGTTGGGTGGCTTATGTAGTTGTGGCACTTGTGGACCAGACATGGGTGTTACGGCTTGTGTGAATTGTTCGGTTGTGGGCAACACTTCCGGTAGGCATGGTTGTTCTCGGTTGTGTGCCTTGATGACATGAACCTCAGTTGGGCATGCTGTGGCAGACTTGCTTTATTGTGAGTTGGAAATCTTCATCTGTTGATCCTTTGAGGCAACATAACATGAGCAGCGTTGCTCTTGCTAATGCACTATCACTAGGTTGCCTCGTGAAGCTTATGTTCATTCCGTTGTAGGTTGGCATTACCTACTTGTGTTCATTAGTGGTTGTTTTACTTTTGTGTTGCGTTGTTGACATTTTGAGTGGGTATGTTTGGAATACTTTCAAACACACTTGCTTGTCTTGACTCTCATGGGCAGACACACCAATATGTACATGTTAACCAGAGACGAGTTGGGTGATGTGGAAATTCATTTTTGCCAAATGGTAACCATGTATCAGGGTGGTGCATAGTCAAGACAATACAATGCTATGGTAAGCGCACATTACTGAGTTGTCCTCGTGGAGATGCTAGAGTCTTTCTTAGTGGTTAGGGTGGTGAACCTTTTGTGCTGACTTGGGTGAAGATCAGAAGAAGACCGAGGTACTAGGCAGCCTACTAATTTGGGTGAAGGCCATGAGGGCTGAGGTATTGGGTAGCTTGAGATGAGCTTGAGTTGCAAAAATTTGATTGACTAAGCTGTGTTAGACAAAATTTTGAGCTTGATAGCTAGACAGCAGCTATCATCGGGCATTCGTGGTTTCAAACAACATCAAGTTAACTGTTGGCCACACGAGCATGAGTTTGAGAATCAACTTGCTAAGTGGTTGTAGACAGTCAAGTTAGTTGAGCTTGAAGAAGAGCTAAGGGAAAAAGGTTGAGTTGCCCACTGTCTTGAGGACTGCTTTGTTGGGTCAGTAATCTTAGCATGAGTTGGGCAGAGAGTGCCTATGAACTTGAGAGTTAGTCAACAAGGGCATCAACATCTTTTTGTGGGGGAGGAGTCACAAAGCGATGATGACTATATGAGGACTTCCTCTACACTTGGGTTTTGGGCATTTCACCTCCTGTCTATTGTGTAAGGGGGGTGACAAGGAAAGTTGCTTAGGAGCATTGCAACTAGAGTTTGAGATCTACATTAGGGCTCACTTGAATTGATTTGCTCAAAGCAATAGGAGTTGATGAATAGGAGTTTTGTGAACCTTCAGGGAGAGAAAATTAGCTTGCGAGCTACACCTTGTGAGGTGATCACCATGTCCAACAGTCTTTTGTTGCTGAAGAAACCATGTGCATCAACCATTCTTGAGTTTACTAGGGGGTCGACCTCATTAAGACTCAAAGTAGTTTCAGTTTGCATAGAGGTGCATGAGAAAAATGATCAGAGGAGTGCACGATGATTGTGTTGTTGGGAAGAGTTTTATGTTGTTCAATGCTTAGCCAAATCCAACATGAGAAGATTGGTCATGGAGTTGGGTCATCAACATGGAGGTGTATGACCAGTGGGGATGTGAGAACTTGTGTCAGAGGGGCAACCATGTGCATGCCCAGCAGCCCTAAGGCACCAAGAACAACCTAGAGGCGCACCCCAACAACAAGGGTAGTCCCCAGGTAGTAGGGATGAGCAGTGGATATTCCGATCCGCCCAAACCAATCGAACCGAACTGATTTGCCGCATTTTGAACGGATGCGTGATGACAAGCAGACGGTTGCGGATTGATTTTTTCACATCCGCCTGATTTTTTCCAATCGCCTGATGGATGACGGATTTGAGGTTCCTTTGGCCATAACCAAATCGCCAAACCACAAGCACAACTAGTAATTTGTAAGACTTTATGTTTTCAATTTGTTTAGATATTCTGTTTGTGTTTTCAATTGAAAAAGAGTTTAGATATTCTATTGTATTTTCAATTTGGAAATCCTTTTATCAAATGGCAAGGGTTGATATTTTGTATTTTTGTGTGAAAAATATAAGGCATAATTTTGTCATTTAAAAAAAAAAATCAAATTAAATAGTTTTTGAATAAAAAAAAGTAATGAAATAGTTTTGATAATACATAATTTTCTTATATGTATTTATTATTGGTATTTGACAATTTACTTGATAATCTTTTAGTTATGTTGAGTTGGATTATTATCCAAAAAAAGATGTTGACAAGTTGTTGTATTATGTTCAAAATTTGTAAAAGCTTAAACCGCCAAACCAATTCGCATCAATCTGTCAATCCACTCAATCCGCTCAATTCGCATTCGTCAATTCGGTGGACGGATGCGGAATAATTTTTTTCCAATCCGCCCATCTAGCAGACAGATGGCAGATTAAAAATTTTCCGACCGCCGAACTGCAAACACCCTTACTAGGTAGGCCCCAATGTCGAGTTGACACTTTCAAGTTCAACATTGTGATACTTTGTTGTGCTCAGTTTATGTCTTTGGAAGTGTCTATGCGTGTGTGTCATCGGATTCCAAGTCAAGTGATTTTGTGAACAAACATGGCTTAGAAGTTTGGCCTTAAGTAGTCAAACACGTGCAAGTTCAGAGAGCACGCCCGCCTAAGCTTGGGATTTTTCTAGAATTAGGCAATTATTGGAAAATCATTATGACTTCTCAAACATGGTTTATGTTTCTTTTTGGCAATGATCAAAGGGCTTAAAAGGCTATTACAAGGGGGTACGGCATGCCATCTACCAACCTCGCCAGCCTGTGATAGGCTTGAAGTGGGCACCCTTAGGGAAACATGAGGGTGGGCCTTTGATATACTATCAAGGTTGTCATAGGTTTCCATTTGGGTTTGAGAGCCCCATGGACAATGTCATCAAGAGGAAATTAGTGCTGACATTGCGTGTCTAATCTCGACATGAGGTTTGGGACACACGCTATACAATGCATTGTAGCATCTTGGGTGTCGACCTAGACCAAATGGGACATCGAGGTGCCACCAAGGCCTCATGTGCCAACTCATTAACATGTACTTGGGTTCAACGATGAACGCGAGTGCCTTTGTAGCCTAGCTAGCAGTTTGGTGGCAACGCCGCTACTCGTGGGAATGTTTGAGAGGCATGAAGCATTGCCATCATGTAAGGCACATCGTGTAGAGCTTGTGGGAAAACGGAATGTTAATTATGGGTTATGGATTATTGTTGCCATGCTCAAGCAACATGCAAGTGCACCACCTCGGGTGTGCAATAACCCTTAGTGGATGGTTCAGCATGTCAAAGTGTGCATGAGGATTATGTTGTGGGCGCATAAGCTCTCAGTCATGTGTGAGGTGAAGGTGGACTCCATGGCTATTCGAGACGAGTGGAACGTCAAAAATTGAAGCTTGTCAGCTAGGTTGAGGGCCTTTGCTAGCACATCGTCGTGTGGTTAAGCGCCTTGATGACATGAGCCTCAGTGGGGCGAGCGCCTTGCTCATAGGCGAGTTTGATACTATGAAGCGAAATGAGTCGTGCATGGTGCATTTGTGTACGTCAAGTTTGCTTGTGGCATTTGGGAAGGCGGAGCTTCTTTCATGGGAATTGTTATTGCTTGACAAAGTATTAAGCCTATATTTGACAAGATGGTTGAAGATTTAATACTCGATGGTCAAAAAGAGATTGTCGGGCTTGGACTTGGTGGAGTTTAAGTGGCACACGGGTAAAAATTTATTCCATTACATATTCAAAGAGTTGGCTCTTGACATCCAGGCACGCCAAACAATAGTCCCATGCTTGGGGAAAATTGGCCCAGTGCCTGGGATATTTTTGCACCAACTTTGGCATAAGGTTTAGAGGATCAAACCATTGAGTTAAGGGCTGAAACTTTTACTGGGAGCTTCTTGAAAGGTCTGGTTTCTAGTTCTTCAATATGGTGATTTTTCGAGATTTGTGAAATATCATGACTCCTCAACCATAGGGGAATGTTTCCTCCTACTAGGTTGAAGATGGCTTAAAAAGCTATAATAAGGAGAGAGTGTGAGCCAGCTACAAGCATCCCAGGACCAAAATGTGGCCAAACTAGGCAAACCCAAGGCAACTTGACAACGGACTTTGAGAATCAACAAGAGGTGTCCAAGGTTACCAAGTGGGAGATAGAGCCCTATGTATGGTGTCATAAAGTGGCATGGATGTTAGCATCATACATTCTACCCATGATGGAGGCTTGGGATATGCACTTGCTATGCCTTGCCATATTCTACCATCTTGGAGGTGTGTCTTACGGCTAGTTGGGCTATCAAGGCACCACCATGAGCCTCGTGTACCAACTCTTGTGCATGGCCCGAGTCCAACCTTGCATATCGGGGCCTCGTGGCTTAAGGTGTTCAACAGGGAGGCAACGTTGCACTTGTGAGCAAATGGATGATGCATAAAGTTGCGCTACACGACAACCACTTTGTGTTTGGGGTGTGGGATGGTGCAATGCTACTAACAACCCATGGGCTAAAAAGTTGCCTTGGGTGGCACGCTAACACAACACTATGGGCGCACAATAGTGCATTTTTTTTTTTTTGATATTAAGAACTAAATTGAAGAAAAAGAGCATTAAGATGATGCCGACAAATACAAACCGCGCCACCAAAACTACATCTAGACAAATAAAGAATCAACAAAATCTAAAAAAGAAAATAAATCCAGCTCCACTATCCCTGACACCCAACTCGACAAAACCAGCAAATACTAATTCTTCAAACACAACAATGAAACTTGTAACCCTTGAAAGTATGTTGGTTACGCTTCAACCAAACCAGCCGCATTAAACACAAAGGCGCCAAATCCCAAGCCTTCCGATGCCTCTTCCCCACCTAACCCCCGTTCCAACTACACATAACCTCCCTCACCGTCCCCTGCTGCACCCAATCCAACCCAATCCAAACACCGCAAAAATCAAGCTCCAAAGCTGAAAAGCAACCGAACTAGTAAGCAAAAGATGCGAAACAGATTCTGCATCCTACCAACACATACAACACTAATTAATCAAATTCTGACAACGGCTAATCAAGTTATCTAGAATCAAAACCCTATCACACAACATTCCAAACAAAAAACGCCACTTTGGATGGAACACAAGCAACCCACACTCTATCAAGGGAAAGAAACATCTGAAAGGCCCACTCGTGTCTAATAAAAAGAGGACACCGAGAAAATCCCTTTAGCACCCTTACAACTCTACACCATCCCATGCTCTCCCAAAGCAACCCTCGAGCACCATACAGTAAACCCAATAAATCCACCAATTGGGCAACCTCCCAATCATAGACTTGCCTACGAATCCTAACATCCCACACCGCCTGCTCACCTTCTAAAGACAAGTAAGAAACTACCACAACGTCCCTATCTATTGCAAGACAAAACAACAACGGGAATCGAGACACAAGAGTTTGGTCCACACATTACCCGCCCTTCCAGAATCGCACCTGCACACAAGGTTTTAAAAAGCGGCCGCAACCGTTACGTAACGCCGTTACGTAACGGTTTTGGCGGTTACCGCCACCCATTATGGCCGCTTTTGCAGTGTGATTGAGATTCACAAGTATGTCGGCCGTAGCGGCTGCCATAGCGGTCGTAACGGTGCCGTAACAGCCGTAACGGCTTGTTACGCACCGTTACGTAATGGTTCCAAACTGTTTCTTTCGAAAAAACACAAAAAAAAAAAAAAAAAAAAAACTGAAAATGGGGAAAGAGAGATAGAGAGAAGAGGGAAGATAAAGAGAGAAAATGGAGGAGTAAGAGATAGAGAGAGAGAAGATGGAAGATGAAGAACGTGTTATTGATTTGTTGAAGTTGTAAGACGTATGCTATTCTATTTAGCTGCTATCACTAAACCATTTTGTTTGTGTGTGTCTATATAGTATGGTCATTATCTACTTGGCTTGGTTAAAATATGTATATGTATATATATATATATTTAGGCTCTTATTTATTCTTTTACTTTTATCACTGTTTATCTTATATATAATAGCTAGTGATTGATTTTTTGTATAATATAAAGTCATTAATTATCAAAATAAACTGTAAAAAAACTCAGTTTATAATGATTTAAAAATATGAAATATATTGGATCATACTTAAAAATTTACAAAAATTTATCAATATTTATTTTTAACCCAATAAATATGATCATGGAAAAAAAATATGCGTATCAGTAAGTTTTTTCAAATTGTGCGAAAAATAAAAAAATTCACGGTTTCGGTTACCGCAACCATTACACTACGGCCTTTACACCCCACAACCGCAACCGCATCCGCATCACCGCCACCGTTACGGCAACTGCAACCGTTTTTCAGAACCTTGCGCACACCCTTATCCACCCGAAAGCTAACCCACCTCCAAAACTCATTCAAATCTAACCTAATACCTTCCCACAAACCCCGTACATGAGCAACCCACACTTCCCAAGAACACCAACCCCCCCAACTAGACCATATTTCACATCCATAATCTGACGCCAAAGCCTCTCCGTTTTTCCCACAAATCGCCACAACCACTTCCCCAGCAACGCCTTATTAAAGACCACCAACTTCCTCAACCCCAAATCAACCCCCTCTCTTGGGCTACACACCTTATCCCAATCAACCAAATGGAACTTAAAATCACAACCCAACCCCCCCTTCCTCCACTCCCAAAAGGAAACCACGCTACAACTTTTCCAAACGATGTGCATCCGATATTAGGATAACATGCACCAACATGAAAAACGTAAGAATACTCCCTAACGTTCTCTTGATCAATGTCAACTTCCCCTTTTTGGACAAATACTAACGCATCCACCCTATCAATCATCGTTGTACCAGTTCCACACGACTCCATCCCATACTCCGTAGCCTTAAAAGTAGACCCCAAAGGCAAACCCAAGTAAGTCACAGGTAAAACAAAAACCTTGCACCCCAAAATAGCCGCCAATCGATGAACACCCAACATCCCTTCCATTGGAATCAGATCTGACTTTGCCAAATTCACTCTCAAACCTGAGATTGCCTCAAAACATAGAAGAATACAACGAAGGTATCCTAACTGCCCCCCCTCAGCACCACAAAAGATCAAAGCATCATCCGTATATAAAAGATGAGACACCACCAAAGGAACTTCCGCCTCCATACCTACCTTTGAAACCTTCCAACAAGTCCCTATGCATTGCTCTAGATAACAACCTACTCAATGCCTCCATCATAAGGATAAAAAGCAAAGGCGACAAGGGATCGCCTTTGTGTAAACCACGAAAGGTCTGAAAGAAACCCGTTGGGATCCCATTCACTAACACTGACATTCAAACCGTAGAGATACAGAAACATAGCCACCGAATCCACTACCCACCAAAACCCGTTTTCTCTAACACATAGAACAAAAAGTCCTAATCCACATTATCATAAGCCTTCTCAATATTAAGCTTGCACATAACACCTGGCCAGTCGGATTCGAGAGTCAATACACTCATTTGCCACCAAAATTGCATCCAAAATCTGGCGACCTACTACAAAAGCATTCTGAGATTCTGAAACTACCGACTGAAGACTGCCTTTTAGCCTCCTAGCCAAACCGTGGTCAAAAGCTTATATACATTCCCAAACAAACTGATCGGCCGAAATTCCCAAATATCCAAAGCCCCCCATTTTCTAGGGATCAAAGCAACAAACGTCACATTATAACTCTTTTCAAAACACCTAGTTTGAAAGAACTGTCTAAACATAGTCATTAAAAGTCTTTTCAAAACACCTAGTTCGAAAGAACTGTATAAACATAGTCATCACATCTCCCTTGAACACTTCCCAACAGTGTTGGACAAAACCTTAAGTAAAACCATCGTGCTTCGTGCATTTGAGATGCGGAGTCTTCAAGTGGCAAAGACTCTTTGTAGGGGTTGTTCTCATTGGCAAGTTGACAACTAGTGATGATGGAAATTTGTGTTAATGTATATAATAAGATAGTGGCATGTATAGAATATGATAGTGGTGTTGGTGGCAGATAGTGGCATGTATATAATATGACAGTGGTAGATAGTGGTAATATATAATATGTAAGTGGCATATAATGGGCTATAATGATGTTTGTAATATCTCCTATATAAGGAGTGTCATTTGGTCTTGTAAGATAAGAAGTTTTCAATATAACAGAAATATATTCCTTCTTCCTCATATTTTCGGAGTTCTTCTTCCTCATATTTTCTAAGTTGGTATCAGAGCAACAAAAAACACAGCAGCCCTAAAACCGTCATAGCCATGTCGGAAGTCACGTCCGAAACCACTTCAACCCCTGCCGCTGCCATTCCGGTGAAAACGTCCAACTCTCACTCTGTCCAAATCACCACCATCCGCCTAAATGGTGATAATTTTCTCCGCTGGTCACAATCTGTCCAGATGTATATCCGTGGGCAAGGAAAGATCGGTTACATCACTGGTGGCAAGAAGGCTCCTGCTGTTAATGATCCGCTGTTCGACAGTTGGGACGCTGAAAACTCCATGGTTATGACATGGTTGGTCAATTCCATGGAGGAGGATATAAGCTCTAATTACATGTGCTATACTACTGCACAAGAATTGTGGGATAATGTTAGTCAGATGTATTCTGACCTAGGAAATCAATCTCAAGTTTTCGAATTAACTTTGAAGTTGGGAGAGATTCGTCAAGGAGATGATTCCGTCACCAAATATTTCAATTCGTTGAAAAGGTTATGGCAGGATCTTGACATCTTCAACACATACGAATGGAAATCGGTTGATGACTGCAACCACCACAAGAAAACTGTGGAAGACAGCCGTATTTACAAGTTTCTTGCCGGCCTCAACATTGAGTTCGATGAAGTGCGAGGAAGAATTATTGGCAGACCTCCTCTCCCATCCATTGGCGAAGTATTTGCCGAAGTCAGAAGGGAAGAGAGCCGAAGGAGCGTCATGCTTAACAAAAAAGGTACTGGTGAATCAATTGAAATTTCTGCTTTAATTAGCGATGCTGCGGCCAACAAGGCTGCAAATTACCAGCGCAGGTTTGATGATAAGCCACGGGTCTGGTGTGATTTTTGCAACAAGCCTCGCCATACACGCGAAACGTGTTGGAAGATCCATGGCAAACCTATCAACTGGAAAAGCAGCAAACAAGGAGAGAAGAATCGTGGCTTTCCTACCGCTAATGAAGCCGATTCAGGTCCCTTCAACAAAGAGCAGATTGATCAACTCTTAAAGCTGATAAAATCCAACTCCTCATCCGGTACTCCTAGTGTTTTGTTGGCACAAACAGGTAGAAATCCTAAAGCCTTCTCTTGCCTAAACTTCTCTCCGTGGATCATAGATTCCGGTGCCTCCGATCACATGACTAGTTTTTCCCATTTATTTAGTACCTATTTCCCTTGTTCTGGTCATGACAAAATCAGAATAGCCGATGGTAGTTTTTCACCTATTGCAGGAAAAGGATTTATTAAACTAACTGAGAAAATTAATCTCAATGCTGTTCTTCACGTCCCCAACTTAGCCTGTAACCTTTTGTCTGTCAGTAAACTATCTAAGAATTCTAATTGTCGTGTTACATTTTTTGAATCCCATTGTGAATTTCAGGACCAGAACTCGGGGATGATGATTGGGCATGCTAGGATGCTTGAAGGTCTTTACTACTTTAGTGAAGTACCCGTTAGTAATAAAAAAGCTCAGAGCTTTAATAGTACTAGTTCAATCTCTGTTCGAGAAAAAATAATGCTATGGCACTATAGGCTAGGACATCCTAGTTTTCTTTATCTGAAACATTTATTTCCAGAATTATTTAAAGGGATTGATTGTTCTTCTTTTCATTGTGAAAGTTGCATTTTTGCAAAATTTCATCGCTCTACTTATTTGCCAAAACCTTACTAGGCTTCCAAACCTTTTTATTTGATTCATAGTGATGTTTGGGGCCCTTCTAAAATCACTACTCTTTCTGGTAAAAGATGGTTTGTTACATTTATTGATGACCATACCCCGCTTATGTTGGATTTATTTGATGAATAAAAAATCTGACGTGAAAAATTTATTCACAAATTTTTACAATATGATTGAAAACCAATTTCAAACCAAAATTGGTATTTTACATTCTGGTAATGGAACAGAATATTTCAATGAGCAGTTGGGTGAATTTTTGGAAAAAAATTGGGATTTTTCATCAATCTACATGTCGGGATACCCCTCAACAAAATGGCATTGCAGAACGAAAAAATAAACATTTACTTGAAGTAGCACGTGCTATAATGTTTTACATGCAAGTTCCTAAATATTTATGGGGTGAAGCAATTTTAACAGCCTCTTATTTGATAAACAGGATGCCTACAAAGGTGTTATAACATACAAAACACCTTTTGATTGTCTCAAAACTTTTTTTCCTGACACGAGGTTGTTTTCTGATTTACCCGCCAAAGTTTTTGGATGTACTGCCTATGTTCATGTTCCCAGTCAATTTCGTTCAAAACTTGACCCCCGTGCTATAAAATGTGTTTTTTTGGGTTATTCCTCAAACAAAAAGGGGTATAAGTGTTTCGATCCTCAAACCAAGAAATTTCATGTGAGTATGGATGTGTCATTTGTGGAAACAAAATCCTATTTCCCCAACACTTCTCTTCAGGGGGAGACAAGTGGAGTAGAAGACCATTTTTGGGATATTTCTATCCCGCTCCCCAATGTCATTTATCCTACACAAAAACCACATCTGTCTGATAATGATCACTTAGGAGAACCAAGTTCTATGGTGCCTAGTCAAGAAGATTCTTGTTTAGGGGGAGAAGTACTACAAAATGATCTAAATTCTGAGCTTCAGGTTTATACTAGGAAGCGATTTCATCTGAGGAATAATGACCCGAATGTCCATCCTAATGACCCGAATGTCCACCCGAGTTCTGGCATCGAAATTTTAGGTAATCCTACTCCTTCTATTTCCGACCTTGATGTTCCTATAGTAATTAAGAAAGGTGTCCGAAATTGCATTAAACATCCTATTGCAAATTACCTCTTCTATCAAAGACTGTCTAAAAACCATAGAGCTTTCACATCTAGGATTTCACACTTGTTTGTTCCAAGGAATATACAGGAAGCATTGGATGATCCGAATTGGAAATTAGCAGTCATGGAGGAGATGAATGCTTTAAGGAGAAGTGGTACTTGGGAGATAGTTGATCTACCCAAAGACAAGAAAACAGTTAGGTGTAAATGGGTGTTTACGATAAAATGTAACGCAGATGGAAGCGTTGAGAGATACAAGGCGAGACTGGTGGCTAAAGGCTTCACTCAAACTTATGGGATCGACTATCAGGAGACGTTTGCTCCTGTTGCTAAAATAAATTCCATCAGAGTACTGTTATCTCTTGCAGTAAATTCAGATTGGCCTCTATATCAACTTGACATTAAAAATGCATTTCTCAATGGTGATCTTGAAGAGGAGGTGTTAATGAGCCTACCGCCGGGATTTAAGCAGAGACTTGGAAGCGACAGAGTATGCAGATTGAACAAGTCATTATACGAACTCAAACAATCACCAAGAGCGTGGTTTGAACGCTTTGGGAAGGCAGTTATCAGTTGTGGCTTCTCGCAGAGTCAAGCAGATCACACAATATTTTATAAACATTTAAAAGACAATAAAATTGCAATTTTGATTGTTTATGTTGATGACATCATTTTAACTGGTAATGATGAAGCAGAGTTAGCAGCCCTCAAAGAGAAACTCGCAAAAGAATTTCACATTAAGGATCTGGGAGCCCTCAAGTATTTCCTCGGAATGGAATTTGCAAGATCCAAGGAAGGTATATTCGTTAATCAGAGAAAATATGTTCTTGATCTCCTTGGAGAAACAGGTATGCTTGGTTGTAAGATGGTGGAGACTCCGATCGAGCCTAACTTGAAGTTACAAGCTGCTAAGGCTGAAGAAGTCAAAGAGAGGGAACAATATCAGCGACTTGTAAGGAAATTGATTTACTTGTCTCATACGCGGCCTGATATTGCCTTTGCAGTCAGCATAGTAAGTCAGTTCATGCACTCACCAGGGGCAGAGCACTTTGAGGTCGTTTATAAGATCTTAAGATATTTGAAAGGAACTCCAGGGAGAGGCTTACTGTTCAAGAAACATGGACATCTTCAAGTTGAAGTATACACAGATGCAGACTGGGCAGGAAGTGTTACAGACAGGAGATCAACATCCGGATACTGCTCCTTTGTAGGCGGGAACCTAGTTACATGGCGGAGTAAAAAACAGAATGTGGTAGCTAGAAGTAGTGCAGAAGCAGAGTTCAGAGCTGTTGCCCATGGAATCTGTGAAGTAATGTGGATTAAAAGAATTCTTGAAGAATTAAAGCTTTCTCACCCGACACCAATGAAGGTCTATTGTGACAACAAAGCAGCTATATCTATAGCTCATAATCCAGTTCTACATGATCGCACAAAACATATAGAAGTGGATAAACATTTCATCAAGGAGAAAATCAATGCTGGCATAATCTGTATGACCTACCTTCCAACAGGTGAACGATTAGCTGATGTGCTAACGAAGGGACTACACAAGAAGCAATTTGATAAGCTGACTAGCAAGCTGGCTATGGACGATATCTTCAAACCAGCTTGAGGGGGAGTGCTGGAAATTTGTGTTAATGTATATAATAAGATAGTGGCATGTATAGAATATGATAGTGGTGTTGGTGGCAGATAGTGGCATGTATATAATATGATAGTGGTAGATAGTGGTAATATATAATATGTAAGTGGCATATAATGGGTTATAATGATGTTTGTAATATCTCCTATATAAGGAGTGTCATTTGGTCTTGTAAGATAAGAAGTTTTGAATATAACAGAAATATATTCCTTCTTCCTCATATTTTCGGAGTTCTTCTTCCTCATATTTTCTAAGTAGTGAGTTTGGTAAAGCTAAGATGAGTGCAATCTTCAATACTTGGATGGTCAAAAAAATTAGGCCAGATTCAACTTGGAGTTCAAGGGCCATGTGAGACAAAGTTATGCTATGCCAAAGAGTCATCCTGTGACACTCGACCATGAATCATCCACCCAAGCACACCCTCGCCAATTTGCCTACATAGCATCCACTTCGTTTGCTTGCCTTGCTTATATCTCCACCAACTGGTGCCTCAGTTTACCATCTAAAGCACTCCATACTCACTAACTAGATTGGGAGCAAGACCTAGGTACATTTTATTAGGATCACAAGAGAACTTGTGGGTTAAAGACTAAAGTTCAAGGGTTTGTCTAGGTGCCTCTCTCTCCAAAACATTCGTCAAGGTAGGTTGTTCTATTTGACATGGACTCGGGTATAGGTGTTGGGTATGGGTGTGTATCTAGAGGTCGGACTTGTCAAACCTTAAATTTAAGGATATGCAAACTCGGCAAAGAATGGTAATATATTTATATTTTTAATCCATCATATGAGATAAATTGATGATGCATATAACATCATCAATTATAGCAATTGTATAATAATATATACATATAATCATAGTGCTAAATACAAATATATAAGAAGTGTTAGATAAAAAGTATCAGACACATATTTCATACCTTTGACCAAGTGTCAGGTGTTGCCACGGGTACTTGATTTATTTTGAAAAGGCCATGTAACATATGTGCCTAGACCAATCTTAGAAAAAGTGAGCTTTTAGCAAGACACATGATGCGTCAGAGGCCGAATCAAACCCATCCATGAAGCATCAATAATCCTATCATTGAAATTGCTAAAGTGATGGCCATGGACCACTTTCCTTTTCTTTTTCTTTTCTTTTTTTTCTTTTTTTTTTTCAAAAAAGAAAGTTTTTGTTGGATAAGAAATGTCTTAACATGGAAAATCCAATGACATCATTTAAATTAATCCATAAGTTTTTTTCAAATGAATCATATGTCATGCAGTGTACGTGCACCAATAAGAATAAATCTTTTGAGGAGAATGCAAGAAAAATGGAAAGTCCACCAAACATTAGAGTTAAGCACCCAATACAAATTGCAACCAATAACTTCCAATATCTCCAACTTTTACAATGCAATAAGCAAGATAAAGTGTAAATATTCTCATGCTAACCAGTTTCAATACATTAATACCTATAAGAAATAGCTTGCTTGTTAGCCTTATTATCCTAAAGGAATAATATGTGGAGCAACCAACAAGAACAAAAATGAAATAGGGCAAATTACAAAAAAAGAAAAAAACCCAGAGTTTGACCCTTCTAACAAATCAAACCCCAGATTTTTAATTTTTTCAATTTGAACCCTCACCTTTTATTTTTGTCACAATCTCAATCTTCCGTCTACCTCTGTTAAGCGAAACTTCTTTCCGCTTACCGGTACTGATAAAATAATATTTTAATAATTCCACTCACCATTTTTTAATATATATGTATATATAAACATACATATATAATTATAATATTATTCAAACCGATTCCTTTTCCCACTCACTACCAGCGACTATCAACATTAGCAACGGTGCCCCACTAGACCTCATTTAGACCGCCACACCCACACCTATTTCATCAGATCATTCATGACTTCCCCAGCCAATCCCTTTGCCATCGGACAAAATACGCAATTTCTTTAAATGAGTGATATGGCTTCAATCCAATTTTTTCCCATGGAAGCTTCCAAGCCTAAACATACTTAACAATCTTCGAAGCATCCCGTCCCACCAATAACCAATATCCAACATATATCCAGCACTAATTAACTTAACAAACTATAATTAACACCAGTGTATTTGTATATATATATATATATATATTGCAGAAGATAACAGAGTGGCTTGCCACTCCTTTCATCATCAGATTTGTTACTTCCTCCACTAGATCTGAAACATATTCTTCAGATCCACCCCCTCCGCTACCCCTTCCTCAGATCCTTCACTTCATTCATTGGATCCATCACCCACCGTCTTCCACAGCCACCTCTCTCCTCCAATCCATTCATCATCCCCTCTCTTCACCTCTGTCCACCACCATGACTCCAATGAGCTTTATTGTTGTTGTTCCTATCACCAGAAGAAGAAAGATCTCGATAGGTGGTAGTGAGAAAGGGGAAGGAGGGAGGAAGAGGGACAGTGGTGGTTGCCGGTAAGAGGAAAAGAAATGGGAGGAATGGTTGTTTGGTAGAGATGAGTTATGGTGAATTTATGATGAATGGCTTTGATTTAATGGATGACAAATAAATGGTGGAATTGATCTGACATGTTCAAGTTCAAATCTATTATTAATATTGAGTAAAATGAGCCAATTTCAAAGTGCTAGGTGTGTACTAAAAATTTGCTTCTATCAACCAAGCTAACAGATATAGACAGATGGTTGAGATTGTGACAAAAGTAAAAGCTCATGGCTCAAATTGAAAAAATTAAAAACCGAGGGTTTGATTTGTTAAAAGGGTCAAACTCTAGGGTTTTTTTTCTTTTTTCTTTTTTTTGTTGTAATTTGCCCAATGAAATATTAGGAAGAGAAAAAGGAATGGCAAGAATTTACTTAGTAGCATGAATTCCACCATGTATGCATGGAGATTTTGCAAATACTAAAAGCATGTGCAATGGCACGGGGAGGTATTTAATTAGAAAATCAAGTATGATTCTAGAATCCCCCGAAAATTCCAAAGTTTTTGTCAAGTACATAAAGTACAAATACCATAATAATGAACTACATGTGAAGAAGCTCAATTATCAAACTAACAGACATATTAGATATTAATATATGCATACAAATAGACGAAATATAAATAAAAACTACATATAAACGATGTTCATAAGATCAAACTACACTTATCGAGACATAGGCGTACCCAAATATAACACTTCCATTTGCAGATTTAGTTTGGAGATCTCCTGACACTCCATCATATTGGACAACATCTTTTACAAAATACCCAATACTAAAACATCCATCTCCATATACCTCAGTATACAAACAGGATACATTAGCCATGCAACCTGATACTGGACCTCCATTGATCTCTAAGCAAAACTCTTGATCGCAAGAGACCAATTTTCCTGTGAGAGAGTCCTTGGGATTGTATAGGGTAAGTTCCAGCTGTTAGAGAACCAAACAAATTATGGAAATGTCTCAAAAATCATCGCCAAGGAAATGAATTCTTGTGAGTACTGAAGAAGATGCTAATACCAAGAACAAAGAGAATCATAAAGAAAGGTAAGAAGAGCCATACACCATGGTAGCCTCTTTTGGGACACTCTATGCACTGAATGCAATTGACCCACATTATGTCACTTCCAGTATCTACTTGCACAAAGTAGTCCCTCGAAGGTGTTCCAATCCCAATCATAGCATAGTAGAGCCTGCAATAATTCAAATTTTACAAGAAAGCAAGTCGAAAAATGGAAATAGAATAGCACATGCACCAGCAAATTAAAATGGGCAGGTAAGATTGTACAGCCATTTCACTAAAATTGAACGGAAAATTCCATACAGACTAACAAATTGTATATGTTTTCACTGTCATATACAGCATGCAGAGATGAAACCTTGGAATTGGAACAAGACCCACTTGAAACTATGACAGGTACAACCCATGATATTAATTGAATCAGTCAATTATGTGCTACATACTGCAGGAAGACCAACAAACTCCTTTCACATATACACAATTGTCAAGAGGAAATTAGACTTGGAAATCAATTATAAGAACCTCAATACAGAAAAACTAAAATAAAAATAACAATAACAATAGGGGGAAAAAGAAAAAAAAAACCATGAAATTTGCCTTACGCTATAACGATAAGCAAGTGATTCTGAAGAAACAATTCTATAATCAGAGCAAACAATGAACTCATTCAATAAAAGGAATTACACAACAACAGAAAAATCAAAATAAAAAAACATAAACAGAAACTTTATATTGATGCATATATTGATTAATTCATCTATAAAGGTATTGAGGTGGTAGTGACCCCTACCCGACAGTGTCGGGGCGGCCAGTTCCGCCCAAGGGGAGGTCGACGCCGGCAAGCATAGTAAGGTGTCGGAGGTTATCGTGAGCTTTTAGGGCACTGAGGGAGCGTTCCATGTTGGCGAATTTGTAACTTACGCTGAATACACCACCACCACCCCCACTTGCAGCCACGCAAGTCGTTGTTCTACAACTAGTACAAACAGATATTACGAACAGTAACAATAACAATAATTTCACAATTGATACGGAAAAAACGGTGGAACTCCCAACGAAGATCCTTATCTTCATCATCGTCTTCGTCGCGGTCGTGGTCGTCGTCGTCGTCACCAGCTTCTAGACCCACTTTGGTTTGAAGAGCAGAAATGGTTTTGGGGGGAAAAAAAAAAGAAGTCAAAATTGAAAAATTGGACCACCAGTCAAAATATCAAAAATACCCTCAGATTAAAGGGCGAATTAAAAAAAAAAAAAAACCATATCAGATGAAAACAAAATAATAACTGAAGAAAATTTTTGAAAACAGATAATTAACAAATTTCTCAATCCTTCTCTATTTCTTTCTTATACATCCCTCAATTTAGGATTTAGGATTTGGGAATTAGAATTTGAGATTTCGGGTTTAGGATACAGGGTTTTAGGATCTAGATTTTAGGGTTTAAGATTCCAAGGTTTTAGAGTTAAGGTTTAGGATCTAGGGTTTTAGGGTTTAGGTTTAGGGTTTTAGGGTCTTAAGACTTGGAGTTTAGGATTTAGGGTTTTGAGTTTTGGGATTTAAGATTTGGGATTTACGGTTTAGGTTTTTGGATATAGGATTTAGGGTTAGAGCTTAAGGGTTAAGATATAGGATTTGGGGGTTAGGATTTAGGGTTTAGGGTTAAGGGTTAAGGTTTAAAGGTTAGGGTTTAAGATTTAGGATTTAAGATTTAGGGTTTAGGGTTTAGGGTTTAGAATTTTTAGGATGTTTAAGGTTTAAGGTTAGGAGTTAGAGTTTAGGTTTTACAATTTAGGGATTAGGGTTTAAGGTTTAAGGATTGGGGTTTAGGGTTTAGGATTTAGGATTTAAGATTTATGGTTTAGGGTTGATGTTTGAGGGTTGAGTGTTTAGGATATAAGGTTTAGGGTATAGGATTTTGGGTTAAGGGCTATTTGGGGTTATTTAGGATTTAGGGTAAAGGGTTGAGGGTTTAAGATTTAGGCTTTAGGGTTAGGATTAAGGTTTAGGGTTTAAGATTTAGGATTTAGGGTTCAGGGTTCAGGGTTTCGGGTTCAGGATTTAGTGTTTGGGGTTCGAGATTCAGGGTTCAGGGTTCCGGGTTCAGGATTTAGGGTTTAGGGTTTAGAGTTTTAAAGATATAGGATTTAGGATTTAGTTTTTAGGGTTTTTAGGGTTATGATTTAGGGTTTAGGGTTTTTAGCGGTTAGGATTTAAGGTCTAGGGTTTAGGATTTAGGGTTTAGGATTTAGGGTTTATGGTTTAGGGTTTAGGATTGAGGGTTGAGGTTTGAGGGTTGAGTGTTGAGGGTTAAGGGTTTAGAATATAGGGTTTAGGGTTTTGGGTTAAGGGTTATTTGGGGTAATTTAGGATTTAGGGTATAGGGCTGAGAGTTTAGGATTTACGGTTTAGGGTTTAGGGTTGAGTGTTGAGGGTTAAGGGTTTAAAATATAGGGTTTAGGGTTTAGGGTTTTGGGTTAAGGCTTATTTGGGGTAATTTAGGATTTAGGGTATAGGGCTAAGGGTTTAGGATTTACAGTTTAGGGTTTAGGGTTAGGATTAGGATTTAGGGTTTAAGATTTAGGATTTAGGATTCAGGGATTCGAGTTCAGGGTTCAGGGTTTGGGGTTCAGGGTTTTGAGGTTAAGGTTTAGGGTTTCGGGTTTAGGATGTAAACTTTAATGGTATAAGGTTTAAGATTTAAGGTTTAGGGTTTTTAGGGTTTATGATTTAGGGTTTAGGTTTTAGGGTTTTAGGATTTGGGGTCTAAGGTCTAGGGTTTAGGATTTAGGGTTTAGGGTTTATGATTTAGGGTTGAGTGTTGAGGTTTGAGGGTTGAGGGTTGAGTGTTGAGGGTTGAGGGTTTAGGATATAAGATTTAGGGTTTAGGGTTTAGGATTTAGGGTTTAAGGTTTAGAGTTGGGGTTTAGGATTTGGGATTTCGGGTTTAGGGTTTAGGATTTAGGGTTTAAAGGTTTTGGGGTTTTGGATTTTGGGGTTTAGGTTTAAGATTTAGGGTTTAAGGTTTTGGGTTTTGGGGTTTAGGATTTAGGATTTTAGAGTTTTGGGGTTAGGGTTTTAGGTTTTAAGGGTTTAGGGTTTGGGGTTTAGGATTTAGGGTTTAAGGGTTTAAGGTTTTGGGTTTTGGGGTTTAGGATTTAGGATTTTAGAGTTTTGGGGTTAGGGTTTTAGGTTTTAAGGGTTTAGGGTTTGGGGTTTAGGATTTAGGGTTTAATGGTTAGGATTTAGGATTCAGGATTCAAGGTTTAGGGTTTAGGTATGATGACCCTGTTCCGTGATATGCTAATTGACCTTAATTATGATTGTGATTATATGCTTGACATGGTTTTGGGTAATAATTATGTGATTATATGTGTCTTTGTATTTCTATCTGTTCACCGTAGGAAAATCTGTTTGATTTTTTGCTTTAGAAATTAAATTGAAGGCCGTAGAAGCATCAGAAACTGAAATTGACTACGCCATTGTGATTAACATAATTTTTAGAGCCTATGGTGAAATTTAATTGAAAATTGATTCGGGTCAAAATAATTAGATTCAGAATGATTAAATTTGAGTATTATTACTTAGACTTAATCAAATTTGATTAGGCAAGCATATATAAGGGCCTTATTACACTTAACCTCATTCCTTTTGAACTCAAAATCTGAAAATCACACTCTAGAGAGAGAGAGAGAGAGAGTCGGTTCTAGAGAGAGGAAAAGGAAGAATTGTGCATTTTGGCTCAAAGTTTGTGAATTTGGAAGCCACACTCAAGATTTAACTACATTTGTAAAGATTGGGGCCTCTAGGTGAGTAATTTGATATGAATTCATGTATTCATGTTGTAATTATATGAATTTAAAGATAAATTGTAATCAAGAACATGAATTGAGTTGAATTTGATAAATTTGAAGTTGATATGTACATGCATATAAAGAATTGCCATGAGTTTGCATAGTTGAATATAAGCATGCATTTCATGATGAATTGAAGGCCATTTGGCACATGCAAGCATGATAATGATGAATCCCATGAAGATGATCATCAATTGTGTTAAAGTTGAAAATGAGGCCTATACTTCACATGTATGCATAATCCAGAATGTTATGGAAACTAGTTTACAAGAGCTTTAAAGTTATGAAGTGAGTTTGATATGAGTTGAGTTATGAGATGGAATTATGTGAATTTGAGGCTCAAACCTTGTAAAATTGGCCTTTATATTCGTGATTAAGGTTGCATGGTAGGAATATGAGCTTTATGAAATGAATTGCATTGATTGGAACCAAGTTTAAAGCTCAAACAGAGTTCTGAAAACCCAGAATTCGATTTGTCCACTCGAGCGGCGGAAGTGACGCTCAAGCGGAGGAATTGAGCTCCAAGCAGTTTTACAAACATTAATGTCTACTCAAGCAGGAGGAGTCACGCTTGAGCGGCCAGTTACATGTTGTGACTCCTAGCTCGAGTGTCCAAAGTCACGCTCGAGTGTAAAAATGAAGTCACCAGTATTTTTGCAGAGCAAAGGGGGTCCGCTCGAGCGGCGAAAGCTACGCTTGAGCGGGGAGCCCGGTTTCTGAAATTTTGAAAGGATGTTTTGTGTTTCATTTCCCGTTCTCTTTCATTTCTAAGCACTCTTAGACATGCATTGAGCATTGTGAATGGATTAAGAAGATAAGAAAGAGGCCTAAGAGGAGTGTATAAGTTAAGAACGGATTGAATAGCTTGTGACCCAATATGTGCTATGATTTATGTAGGGTTGAGCACAAGGACGAATCCACCGACAGAACACTGTGAGTAATATCTTAGTAAAGATATTTTGAAGTATGCTATTTGTCCAATTGCTTACTCCTATTTGAGTTTCATAAGTTCATTAATTTGATTTGTGGACAAATATTCGTTATACCATACGATTGGGCCAAAGGCCGTTTGACATAATTGATTAGGCCAAAGGCTATTGGATATGAATGATTGGGCCAAAGGCCATTTGACATGAATGATTGGGCCAAAGGCCGTTGGTTATGAATGATTGGGCCAAAGGCAGTCTGACGTGAATGAATTGGGCCCGAGGCCGTCTGTTAAAGACGAAGTGGGCTAGAGGCCGTTTGATACGTCTGGGTTTGTAGTCGTTTAATGTACTTGGTAGAACTATGAATGGGCCCAAGGTCGTTTGATATATCTGTTTCAAATTTCATTCATGTATCTTCTTTATTTGATATTATTCACTGGGCTTTCACTCACTCTCATTCATGTGTATGTAGGTGAGCCAAGAGATGTTCAAACCCAACCTCAGTGAAGTATGTGAGAAAAAGTCAAAGTTTTGAGGAGTCAGCGCAAACGTCTCACACACGAGACTTGTTTGTTTCTTTTGTCTTCCTTTTTGTCACTTTGGTAAAAATGTTAGATCACTATGTATATAAGCTTTTGGTTTGACTAACTTTGACTTGAATGATCCTGATGTGTAAAAGAATTCCATGCCATTTCCCTTTGATGTGGGTTATTAATGAGTATATGTGAAATGTTTTGACGTGCCATGTAAGCACAGCTCTATAGATAAAATTTTGGAGTTTGCTTACATTTTGGCCCCTTAACTCTGTTGAAATATGTTTTAATGGTTTGAGGCCGTAGGTAATCTCTTGATTATTAGCCGGTCATGACCTTGATTATTATCTCCTTATCTTCTTCCTTCTCTGGTTATCTGCTTCTTCTTTTGACACAGTAACTGCTGTGAGCCGTAACGTATGTTTGGGAATCTATAAAAGGAAAAAAGTGATTACATAAACAAAAATGAGAGACTACCAAAAACAGACTGGATTCGGGGTTACAGCTGTGAGCCGAAACGACGTCGTTTCAACAAGTACGCACATTCAATTTTAAAAAAAAAACCCTGTGATCGTTGCGGGGCTTGAACCCAAACAAGCTAGGTAAGGAAGAGAGTCTTTAACCACTGTGCTACTTGGTCTCCTCAATAATGTTATGGACATATATTATATTTATTACAATCTGTATTCTAGCACTCAAAGCCTCAGCCGAACTAAGTACTCAAAGCCTCAGCCAGACTGAGCACTAAAAGCCTCAGCCAGACTGAGCACTAAAAGCCTCAGCCAGACTGAGCACTTAATGCCTCAGCCAGAGCCGCCTCGGGCAGTCCGACCGTTAACACACTCAGCCAGACCGAGCGCCGAAGCCCCCATCCGGACTGAGCATGAAGCACTCGGCCAGACCTAACATATTGGGCTCGGTCAAAACCACCCATGCAAAAACTTCACACGTGTGGAATTAATAGACACACTCAGTCACAATTCCAGGTCCAAGTCCTCACACCACTTTTCCTTAGTCAAATTCCAAAGACGTTCTTATCATTTTTTAAAAAACAAACGAAAGTTCACAGGCTTATCATTTTAAGTCTCACTTTGCAATGTGGCGTTCTCAACTTCACTCTGCATTCAGTCTTTATTACAAGTTTAAATTTCACTCTTATTAACCAGGAGTCCTATGCACACTACACCTACGCTTCATTCATCTCAGATACACAAACAGAAACAATAAAATGACAATCAAACGAAATTTTATTCATTCACAACTTTGTGTAAAGGTTCATTACAAGCAGTTCATGTACAACTATTCATTACAGCAAAAAAAAAACAAAAAAAAAAAAAAACAAAACAAAACAAAACAAAACAAAACAAAAACAACAAAGTGTCTCTTTCTACATAGTTACTCCTCCTCACTGGAGAGGAGGTCTTCCTCTTCAATGCCCTCATCCAGGGGGGTTTGGGCCACATCGTCTTCACCAATCGTTACACTACTAAGGTCTAAGCCTGGGAAGAGCTCTTCGGCTCTCTGTTTGAACATCTTCCAACCACTGTCCCAGTACTTAGCCATTTCATGCTTATAAAAGTCGGACTGCTGGAAGCTTGCAATAACCTCTGCGTCAGTTCTACTCCCAGCGGTCGTCCTCGATGGGCCCGTCCCCTCAGATTCTTGCCCAGCCAGGCTACTCGCAATCGCGGCATCAACCGCCGTCTGAAATTCGGCCGACCCTCTGAATTGCTCCACCGCTGCGACGCATAGATCGGGATAAGCCGCCCTTTCAGAGGCTGCCTTTACCCTTTCTTCGTCCAGCTCTTTCTGCAGGGCCGACCTCTCTGACGCAGCTTTTGCCCGCTCCGCCTCCAACTCTTTCTTCAGGCTCTCCTTCTCCGCCGTCGCCTGCACTCTCTCTATTTCCAACTCCTTCTTCTGAAGCCTCTCCTTCTCCTCCACTGCCTTGGCGCGCTCTCTCTCCAGCTCCTTCTGAAGATCGCCCACTTTGCCATCGGCCTCATCTTTTTGCCTGACCAGCTCTTCGTTACTACTCATGGCCTCTTCATGTCGCTCGACCTCGACGGCGCAAGCTCTTTGGGCCTCCTCCAACTTCTTCTGCTCGCCAGCAAGCTGGAACTCGAGCGACACAACCTGGCGGCGTGTGTCCTCCAGCTCCACCTTAACTGCTTGCAGCTCAGTATGGGCACTCTCCCAACTTGCACTCTTCTTCTTTAACTTGGCCAGCTGAGCCCTGGCCTCATCTGCCTTAAGTTTGGCAGCCCCCGCCTTCCATAGCAAAGCCCCCGCTAAGGTGGTTACCTCCATTTGAGCGGAGTACAAACCCCTTAGCAGTTCAGCCTCGTTGAATTTGAATGCCGAGCGCAAGGCTGCCTCTTCTACCACCCCTAACAAGCGGTCTGCCCCCGCCCTAGCTGGGCCTTCTTCCCTTTCTAGCCGCCCCGCCACCGCACGAGCATGGTAGATCGCCGTATTTAGACTGACCCCCCCAGCTTGAGGTGTAGGACCCCCATTGGGCTGTTCTTCCCTTCTTGGCTCTGGGCCAGCTGCCTCATCCCCCACTTGCCTTTCGGGGGTGGCCTTTGTGACCCCTACGGCGATCGCCGCCACCACTGGCACAACCACCATCCCCTCTGAACCAACTTTCACCTCCTCTGGGCCACCTACCCTTCCTGGGACCCCTTCCACTTCACCCCCCTTACCAACACTGGTCTCCTTTGCACCCGTCTCCTTCCTCCTCTTCTGGGCAGGCACTTCCTCACTCCGCCTCACCCTCTTCTTCTTCTTCCCCACGCCCAACGCCTCCATCTCCCTCAAAGACCTGTCCTTCAAAGGGTCTGTTGGGGGCGGCCGTGGCACAAAATCGCCTAAGTTTTTCTCCCCCAAGGGTTTGGGGCGAGGTCGAATCCTCTCTCTCGCAACTGATTTTGATGGTCGGTCGGCCTGGGACTCTTTGAATTGTTGGGCTTTTGCCAGAATGGCCTGATCCTCTGCCTCCTGAGCCCTTCTCCTCGCCTCCAACTCTGCCCGGTCGAGGTCCCCACTACTTGGTTTCGGCCCCAACCCCGCCTCAAACAATGCCGACGGCTGCACGAGCTTGTCCCATTTGGCATTTTCTTTCTCCCTCCACTCCTTCACCCTCTTCAACCTCCCCTCCGCAGCAATCCCTAATTTCGGCTCCACTGACCGGATGGGTACTTTCCAAACGGTGCGCACTCCCAGCCCCCCATTGGCAGACACGTAGAACCATCGTGGTCGCCACCCCCTGATCGACGACGGTAACCCCGCCACCAACCTTCTCCCCGCTGATACCTGCAGAGTGACCCACGTCTCCTGCTGCCCCGAGGCCTTATAACATGCAAAGAATTCATCCACTGTCATGGCCTCCCCTCCATTCGCCTTCGGCCACGCACTTGCGCAGGCCAGCAGGATCTTCCATGCGTTGGGCATTAGCTGCCCCGGTGCTACCTCCAGACGGTTGAGCACATCCACCACCACTTGAGGCAGTGGTAACCTCAACCCACCCTTCAGAGCTTCCTCATACAGAGAAAACTCCCCTGGCCTGGCGTCGGACGGCCTTTCCGTTGATGTCGGCAGCGATAGCTCCACTTCCTCAAGGATTTGGTATTTTTCGCGGATAGCCTCCAACTCCGTCCCAGTAATCGTGGATTTGTCAGCCTTCATATGCCAATGATCTGGTTCCGCCTGGCTGATTGGCTTTGGCGCCGCTACCATGGTGGAACAGCGGGGTCGTACCACCGACTGCCCCACCCTCTCTATCCTATACTACACCGCTAGCTCCACAGCATCGTCATCCCCAAGCGGGTCCACCCTAACCATTGCACTCCCTTCTTCGGCCATTTCTGTGGTATATTTGCGAATCGCTTCGGCGGCAGGGGCAAGGAAATCGAAAAAGTGTTGCAGAGGTGTATTGTGAGCAACAAAGGAATTCACACTAAAATGTTATCAAAATTAATTATTTAATCCTATTTCTTCAATCAATTCCTCAATAATGTTATGGACATATAGTATATTTATTACAATCTGAATTCTAGCACTCAAAGCCTCAGCCGAACTAAGTACTCAAAGCCTCAGCCAGACTGAGCACTAAAAGCCTTAGCCGGACCGAGCACTTAACGCCTCAGCCAGAGCCGCCTCGGGCAGTCCGACCGTTAACACACTCAGCCAGACCGAGCGCCGAAGCCCCCATCCGGACTGAGCATGAAGCACTCGGCCAGACCTAACATATTGGGCTCGGTCAAAACCACCCATGCAAAAACTTCACACGTGTGGAATTAATAGACACACTCAGTCACAATTCCAGGTCCAAGTCCTCACACCACTCTTTCCTTAGTCAAATTCCAAAGACATTCTTATCATTTTTTTAATAAAAAATGAAAGTTCACAGGCTTATCATTTTAAGTCTCACTTTGCATTGTGGCGTTCTCAACTTCACTCTGTATTCAGTCTTTATTACAAGTTTAAATTTCACTCTTATTAACCAGGAGTCCTATGCACACTACGCCTACGCTTCATTCATCTCAGATACACAAACAGAAACAATAAAATGACAATCAAACGAAATTTTATTCATTCATAACTTTGTGTAAAGGTTCATTACAAGCAGTTCATGTACAACTATTCATTACAGCAAAAAAAAAAAAACAAAAACAACAAAGTGTCTCTTTCTACCCAGTTACTCCTCCTCACTGGATTGGAGGTCTTCCTCTTCAATGCCCTCATCCATGGGGGTTTGTGCCACATCGTCTTCATCAATCGTTACACTACTAAAGTCTAAGCCTGGGAACAGCTCTTCGGCTCTTTGTTTGAACATCTCCGAACCACTGTCCCAGTACTCAGCTCTTCCAACCACTGTCCCACTTGAGAATCCATCACTTTGCCAATTTCCTCGCAGTAGTCTGTTCATAGTAAAACAAAAAAAATCCATCACTTGTTTAATACATCATGTAGCCCAACTAATAATTCAGTACACCCAATTAAAATTTTAAAAATTTAATTCCTATTATATTAGAAGGGAAGAACCTTCACTTACCTCAATCTTGCCGCACTCCTTCGAGGCCTTTTGATCGCCTCGAATGGGTTCAATCCCTGTATCGGGGTGAAACTTCAGTAATTGGTGCAAAGTGGACGGTATTGCCCGCGTCTTGTGAATCCACGGTCTACCAACAATGGCATTTGATGTAGAATATACATCTATGACCAGAAACTCTGTATCCACTATTAGTGGCTTTACATGAATGGGGAGCGTCACCACCCTCATAGGCGCCACTTGTGCCTCATCGAATCCATACATCATTGTATTGGTTTGCCCGAGGTCCTCCGGCTTCAACCCGAGCATCTCAAACATATTTTTGTACAATACGTTAACGGCACTACCCGGATCCACAAGGATCCGGTCCACTAGTTGATCACCCATTTGTAAGGCGATCACGAGAGGATCGGTGTGAGGGAGATCCACTCCCTCCAAATCGGCATCGGTGAACGATATCGAGGACCCGCAAAAGGACTCCTAGGATAAGAAACAGAGATGAATAAATATTTACTAAAAAAAAATTTGCACTAATAAAAAAAAAGTGGGGGTCCTTGGGGAGGGGGCTTCAACCCACTGGGGCTCTAAGTCTTTTTCCAAAACGAAGGGTAAAACGTTGGATAAGAAACAGAGATGAATAAATATTTACTAAAAAAAAAATTTGCACCAATCAAAAAAAAATATTTACTAACAAAAAACAGAGATGAATAAGAAACAGTGGGACTCCTTGGATAAGAAACAGAGATGAATAAATATTTACTAAAAAAAAATTTGCACCAATCAAAAAAACGGTGGGGGTCCTGGGGGGGAACCTGATGGCGAACAACTATTAAGAAATCTCTTCAACTATTCAATTGATCACAATACCAAAATATACATAGAATTGATCAAAAAAATAACGAGTAGAATAAGTGTAAAAGAAGAAGATCACAAGGGCCACAACCCTAAACTCAAACAGCCACAGACTACTCAATATCTCATCAACCCAAAGCTGCATAAATATATTACAAGTAGGCTGGGTTATTTATAAGCATTCAAGAAACCCTAACTAACAGAACTTCGCAAAAATAAAATAAATCTCAAAATATAAAATATTATCAAAATTAATTATTTAATCCTATTTCTTCAATCAATTCCTTTCTGTTTCCCATCAAAACCTAGTTCTAGTAACTTCAAAAACTCAAGCAAGAGATCTAGGTGTCATATAATTAACATTTGGTTGTATTAACATGTAAGCATGTACCCAAGCAATTAGCATTTGCATAAGAATGTTCAGACTCCTATGGTACAAACCTAACACAATATTTAGGACATGTCAAACAATCTTGAGAATGTTTTACACCAGAAAAATTAAATAAACAAGTAAAATTTAAACCCTTTTGCTCATCTCTCCATTTTCGATACCAGAAGACAGCACTATACCAGTATGCTATAAATGGCTGTCAAAATGCTTGGAAACAACTTATAGTTGACATGTAAAAGTTTTGAGGGAACAGCGAGGAAGAAAACTACTTAAACATTGGAGTGATGGAAGAGATCTTCAACTTACCATGATCAAAGAATAAGCACAAAAGCGAGGGATTTGAGATTTCTTGAAGCACAAAAGCGAGGGGTTTGAGATTTCTTGAACCAATATGAGCCGCGAAGCCAATATATAGAGATGCATTGAGGCTACTTCTTTTGAAATATACAGCCAACATATCATCTCCTTCCTTTTTTGGTTATCTTCTTCCTTCTTTGATTATCTCCTTATCTTCTTCCTTCTCTGGTTATCTGCTTCTTCTTTTGACACAATAACTGCTGTGAGCCGTAACGTATGTTTGGGAATCTATAAAAGGAAAAAAGTGATTACATAAACAAAAATGAGAGACTACCAAAAAGACTGGATTCAGGGTTACAGCTGCGAGGGGCTCACAGTTGTGAGCCGAAACGACGTCGTTTCATCAAGTACGCACATTCAATTTAAAAAAAAAAACCCTTGTGATCGTTGCGGGGCTTGAACCCAAACAAGCTGGGTGAGGAAGAGAGTTTTCAACCACTGGGCTACTTGGTCTCCTCAACAATGTTTTGGACATATATTATATTTATTACAATCTGTATTCTAGCACTCAAAGCCTCAGCCGAACTAAGTACTCAAAGCCTCAGCCAGACTGAGCACTAAAAGCCTCAGCCAGACCGAGCACTTAACGCCTCAACCAGAGCCGCCTCGGGCAGTCCGACCGTTAACACACTCAGCCAGACTGAGCGTCGAAGCCCCCATCCAGACTGAGCGTGAAGCACTCGACCAGACCTAACATATTGGGCTCGATCAAAACCACCCATGCAAAAACTTCACACGTGTGGAATTAATAGACACACTCAGTCACAATTCCAGGTCCAAGTCCTCACACCACTCTTTCCTTAGTCAAATTCCAAAGACGTTCTTATCATTTTTAAAAAAAAAACGAAAGTTCACAGGCTTATCATTTTAAGTCTCACTTTGCAGTGTGGCGTTATCAACTTCACTCTACATTCAGTCTTTATTACAAGTTTAAATTTCACTCTTATTAACCAGGTGTCCTATGCACACTACGCCTACGCTTCATTCATCACAGATACACAAACAGAAACAATAAAATGACAATCAAACGAAATTTTATTCATTCACAACTTTGTGTAAAGGTTCATTACAAGCAGTTCATGTACAAATATTCATTACAGCAAAAAAAAAAAAAACAAAACAAAACAAAAACAAAGTGTCTCTTTCTCCCCAGTTACTCCTCACTGGAGAGAAGGTCTTTCTCTTCAATGCCCTCATCCAGGGGGGTTTGGCCTATAGCGATCTCGGGTTTACCCTTGCTGTACAGTGGTCCGGACATGTGTCCGTGGATGTTGGTAGTTGTTTATTATCTTGTTCGCATCCTTTTTACTTTGTATATTGAGTTATAGGATGTGTTGGGTAGGTTTGTTATAGGTTGGTTGTGTTTGGGAGCCTAGTGCTGCTGCCCAGATTTTTGGACCTTCGCTCGAGCGAGGAGTTGGTCACTCGAGCGAGAGTTGAGTTTGTGTCTGGTGGATCGAGCCAGAGTGGCTTCGCTCGAGCGAGCGTTTGCGTCTGGTTTTGGACCTGAGAGTTGCATTTCTTGGCTCGAGCGAGTTTTTCTTGGCTCGAGCGGTCTTGTTTGTTCTTCGCTCGAGCGAGAGGTCTCTCGCTCGAGCGTGCTTCTAGTTGCAGACCTGAGGGTTTGAGTTGTTGGCTCGAGCGAGCATTCCTTCGCTCGAGCGCACTTCGGAGTTTTTGGCTCAAGCGAGAACTTCTTGGCTCGAGCGAGAGTTTTCTGTGTCTGGTCGCTCGAGTGACAAAGGCTTCGCTCGAGCGAGCGTGTTTTATATCAGCGGACAGTAGCGATTTTGAACTTCACTTTTTCACTTCTTTTTTTGATCAAACCCTAGATCCGAGACTCTCTCTCTCTAAACTTACACTCTCTCTAAGATTTGATCTCCCTAGAGTGTGAATCTAGCCTGGAGCCTTTGTTAAAAAGATAGAGGGCATTGGGAGCTTTGATTTAATCTGAAAAAGGTTGGATTTGGAACACGTTGATCTTCGAGTCTTCATCTCCTTTTTGGCTCAAACTTCGAGGTAGGGATATCCTACTCCTCTCTATGGATTTTGTCTTTAAATTTTGGTATTTTGAGATGTTGGGGTTGGTTTGGTAATTTTGTGAAAGTTTGGGGCTTTTGTGCAATTTTACAAAAGTTGGGGGTTTTATTCATAATAAACCTAGATGCATGTTTGGCATAGAGAAATGGAATAAATGTTGAATCATTGATGAAAATGGGACCTAAGGGTTGAAATGGTAATTATGGATAACAACCTAATTACATTGTTTGATTAATTGGGATAACTAATTGTGAGAAATGAGGAAATGAAATGTTGATTGAATATCCATTGTGCATTTATTTTCTGTTTTAGAAATAACTGCTTTGGGCTATTGGTGGAGGATAGTCGTGATTGTTGTAGACAATGCATGATGATTAGGCAAACGGAAACTAATCAATGGAATGTGTCATGAAATTTGACGGTTGATAGAATACATTAATTATATGTATTGAGAGATTGTATATAGAACCAATGTGTTTGTATACGTTATGTGTAGAGGAGGAGATGGGGGATGTACTCCGCGGTTTAGGGGAAGATGGGGGATGTACCTCTAAACCGGATAGTGTTGGGAGAAGATAGGGGATGAACTCCGTAGATACAGCTCATATGCTTGTCTAGAGAAGTGAAGATAGAGCTTATATGCTTATCTTTGTGAAATGTGGATATAGCTTATATACTTATCTGTGAATGTGGATATTGTTGTTATACATATCTGTTGAGAATGTGGATATAGCTTATATGCTTATCTGTGAATGTGGGATATAGTTTTTATACATATCTGTTGAAATAATGATAGAGCTAACATGCTTATCTGTTGAAAAAGGGAAAATGAAAAGTAACCTGGACTCATAAGTCGTATGACATAAATGTGTAATTTATGTGAATGTATCAGTGTTGGCCATCTATCAATTGCTAATATTTTAGTCATTGTTCATGGTTGGTTTAGTGTATTTCTACTGGACTGTGGCTCACCCTATATGGGAATATCATTTTCAGGTACAGGTAGCATGCCACCTCCAAGGACATAGCTTGGGAGGCTAGAGGCGGACACACACTTTTGTCGTTTTACTTTTTGATGTATTACATGTAAATTCAAGCCAAGGGCTTAATGTGTATGAGTTAGTACTCTTTTGTTGTAACCAAGTGTTAACTTGGAAAGCTGTAAGCCCATAGGGCATTTGCTTTTGTTGTTAACATGTAATACTGATGTAATAGAATTCTGATGTAATGGAAGAATGTGGAACTTCTACATATCAATGCATGTCTTATTTGATGGGTTTAATGTTAGTATTTTGAGGGCGTTACATGGGCCACATCGTCTTCACCAATCGTTACACTACTAAGGTCTAAGCCTGGGAACAGCTCTTCGGCTCTCTGTTTGAACATCTTCCAACCACTGTCCCAGTACTCAGCCATTTCATGCTTATAAAAGTCGGACTGCTGGAAGCTTGCAATAACCTCTGCGTCAGTTCTGCTTCCAGCGGTCGTCCTCGATGGGCCCGCCCCCCCAGATTCTTGCCCAGCCAGGCTACTCGCAACCGCGGCATCAACCGCCGTCTGAAATTCGGCCGACCCTTTGAATTGCTCCACGGCTGCGACGCACAGATCGGGATAAGCCACCCTTTTAGAGGCTACCTTTACCCTTTCTTCGTCAAGCTCTTTCAGCAGGGCCGACCTCTCTGACGCAGCTTTTCCCCGCTCCGCCTCTAACTCCTTCTTCAGGCTCTCCTTCTCCGCCGTCGCCTGCACTCTCTCTTTTTCCAACTCCTTCTGAAGCCTCTCCTTCTCCTCCACTACCTTGGCGCGCTCTCCCTCCAGCTTCTTCTGAAGATCACCCACTTTGCCATCGGCCTCATCTTTTTGCCTGACCAGCTCTTCGTTACTACTCATGGCCTCTTCATGTCGCTCGACCGCGACGGCGCAAGCTCTTTGGGCCTCCTCCAACTTCTTCTGCGCACCAGCAAGCTGGAACTCGAGCGACACAACCTGGCGGCGTGTGTCCTCCAGCTCCACCTTAACTGCTTGCAGCTCAGTATGGGCACTCTCCCAACTTGCGCTCTTCTTCTTTAACTTGGCCAGCTGAGCCCTGGCCTCATCTGCCTTAAGTTTGGCAGCCCCAGCCTTCCTCAGCAGAGCCCCCGCTAAGGTGGTTACCTCATTTTAGCGGAGTATAAACCCCTTAGCAGTTCGGCCTCGTTGAATCTGGATGCCGAGCGCAAGGCTGCCTCTTCTACCACCCCTACCAAGCGGTCTGCCCCCACCCTGGCTGGGCCTTCTTCCCCTTCCAGCCGCCCCTTCACCGCACGAGCATAGTAGATCCCCGTATTTAGAGTGACCCCCCCAGCTTGAGGTGTAGGACCCCCATCGGGCTGTTCTTCCCTTCTTGGCTCTGGGCCAGCTGCCTCATTCCCTACTTGCCCTTCGGGGGCGGCCTTTGCGACCCCTACGGCGATCGCCGCCACCACTGGCACAACCTCCATCCCTTCTGAACCATCTTCCACTGCCTCTGGGCCACCTACCCTTCCTGGGACTCCTTCCACTTCTCCCCCCTTACCAACACTGTTCTCGTTTGCACCCGTCTCCTTTCTCATCTTCTGGGCAGGCACTTCCTCACTCCGCCTCACCCTCTTCTTCTTCTTCTCCACGCCCAACGCCTCCATCTCCCTCAAAGACCTGTCCTTCAAAGGGTCTGTTGGGGGCGGCCGTGGCACAAAATCGCCTAAGTTTTTCTCCCCCAAGGGTTTGGGGTGAGGTCGAATCCTCTCCCTCACAACCGGTTTTGGTGGTCGGTCGGCCTGGGACTCTTTGAATTGTCGGTCTTTTGCTAGAATGGCCTGATCCTCCGCCTCCTGAGCCCTTCTCCTCGCCTCCAACTCTGCTCGGTCGAGGTCCCCACTACTTGGTTTCGGCCCCAACCACGCCTCAAACAATGCCGACGGCTGCACGAGCTCGTTCCATTTGGCATTTTCTTTCTCCCTCCACTCCTTCACCCTCCCCTGCGCAGCTGTCCCTAATTTTGGCTCCACTGACCGGATGGGTACTTTCCAAACGGTGCGCACTCCCAGCCCCCCATTGGCAGACACGTAGAACCATCGTGGTCGCCACCACTTGATCGACGACGGTAACCCCGCCACTAACCCTCTCCCCGCTGATGCCTGCAGAGTGACCCACGTCTCTTGCTGCCCCGAGGCCTTATAACATGCAAAGAATTCGTCCACTGTCATGGCCGCCCCTCCATTCGCCTTCGGCCACGCACTTGCGCAGGCCAGCAGGATCTTCCATGCGTTGGGCATTAGCTGCCCCGGTGCTACCTCCAGACGGTTGAGCACATCCACCACCACTTGCGGCAGTGGTAACCTCAACCCACCCTTCAGAGCTTCCTTATACAGAGAAAACTCCCCTGGCCTGGCGTCGGACGGCCTTTCCGTTGATGTCAGCAGCGATAGCTCCACTTCCTCTGGGATTTGGTATTTTTCGCAGATAGCCTCCAACTCCGTCCCAGTAATCGTGGATTTGTCAGCCTTCGTATGCCAATGATCTGGTTCTGCCTGGCTGATTGGCTTTGGCGCCGCTACCATGGTGGAATCGCGGGGTCGTACCACCGACTCCCCCACCCTCTCTGTCCTATACTGCGCCGCTAGCTCCACAGCATCGTCATCCCCAAGCGGGTGCACCCTAACCATTGCACTCCCTTCTTCGGCCATTTATGTGGTATATTTGCGAATCGCTTCGGCGGCAGGAGCAAGGAAATCGAAAAAGTGTTGCAGAGGTGTATTGTGAGCAGCAAAGGAATTCACACTTGGAATATTTTGAGTTTTCGTAACCAGGTAGGTAAATCGAATAATGTCAAAACCCACGGTTTGCCCGTATTCCAAGGATCCCAATTAATTTCTGCCAGTTTGAAAACTTTTCAAAATCATCCGCCAAAACTGTCTTTTCATCAACCATAATGACTTACCGTGTCATTTCTGATCCAACGCCTAATCTTCCCCTCAACGGGATGTTGCCACGTGTACGTCCACGATCCACTGCCCCCTCCCCTTACCTTGTCTTTTCCACTTCAACTCACCACGTGGCCCGCCGCGTCTCGAGCCCCACGCCCCTCCACCTCACCCTTCACAGTTGGCCCTCCCACTCGGCCAACACCACGGTCGGCCCTCCCCTCGGTCAGCACTGCGGTCGGCCCTCCTCACGATCGGCCTCCCCGTCGGTCCACGTCGCGATCGGCCTTCCTCGCGTTCAGCCTTCCCGCTCAGCCTACGTCGCGGTCGGCCCTCCCCTCGGTCAGCACTTCGGTCAGCCCTCCTCACGATCGGCCTCCCAGTAGGTCCACGTCGCGGTTGGCCTTCCCCGCGGTCAGCCTTCCCGCTCGGCCTACGCTGCGGTCGGCCCTCCCCTCGGTCAGCACTCCGGTCGGCCCTTCTCACGATCGGCCTCCCAGTCAATCCACATCGCGGTCAGCCTTCCCGCTCGGCCAACACCGCGGTCGGCCCTCCCCTCGGTCAGCCCTCCGGTCGACCTTCCCTGCGGCTAGCCTTCCCGATCGGCCAACACCGCGGTCGGCCCTCCTCACGATCGGCCTCCCAGTCGATGCACATTGCGGTCGGCCCTCGTCGCGGTCAGGCCCCCCCTTCTAAGCGCCAATCCCTAACACACTCATCTATGTCACTCATAATCCCTTCATTGGACTAAAGCTGCACTCGGGACTGGGGGACTACTGATGTGTATAAGCCCATGAAGGCCATGAACCACCCACGGCCCATCACTTGAAGCCCAGTGCATAACCCCGCTGACGAGGTCCCGGACAGCTGGAGTCCAACATGGCACAAAGAGCCAATGACATTCAGACACACGGCAAGAGAAGGATGAACCACATCAGCAGACAAAGATCTGCAAAGTTATTGACACTGCACATCACCATTAATGTAGCCCATCACAGCATTTATTACGACAACACCTCTCCGCCGGAGCAGGACCCCCTTACCCTGAGCAAGGCGAACTACAGCATAGGCTTTCGACAAGGAGAACAGGTCGGAAGGGACAGCGAAATGATTGCCAAAGGATATAAGCGAACGTTGTAGGCAAGGAAAAAGGTTAAGCTTTCCATCTCTAATCTTCTCCCATATACTTCTCTTCTCTTCCTAACTTGATCGTCGGAGGGTTCACTGGGGGACTACCCCGTTCCCCGTTGAACTTGTTTGCAGGATATCCGGTGGGCTTGATCATCTAGACTTGGCCTTGGGGAGCTTGGACCAGTCTGATCCATTCATTGGGACGAACGGTAACAACATATATTATACAATCTGTAATCAATAATATATTTATTACATAGATTATACAATCTGTAATCAATAATATCTTTATTACATATATTATACAATCTGTAATCAATAATATCTTTATTACAATTGTGAAGTTTGAATTTTTTTTTTGAAGATGGAAATGAATATAAATATACAATCTGTAGCCACAATAAAGCTTATAAAATATTTATTACATATATTATATTTATTACAATCTGTAATCAATTCCAATTTTTTAAATATTTTTTGATGCTCTGTTATGATTGTGAAGATTGGAATTTTTTTTTAAAGATGGAAATGATTTTTTAAAAAATATTTTATAAGCTTTATTGCGGCTACGGATTGTAAATTTTTTTTTATGCAGGAATACAGAGTGTAGTAATAGAAGATTGTAAATATTTTTTTATGCTGGAATACACATTGGAGTAATAGCAGATGGTAAATTCTTTTTTTTTTTATGCTGGAATACAGATTGTAGTAAAAGCAGATTGTAATTTTTTTTTTTTTTTGCTAGAATACAGATTGTAATAAATATAATATATGTCCAAAATATTATTGGGGAGACCAAGTAGCACAGTGGTTAAAGACTCTCTTCCTCACCCAACTTGTCTAGGTTCAAGCCCCGCAACAATCAAAGGGTGTTTTTTTAATTGAATGTGCGTACTTGATGAAATGACGTCGTTTCGTCCCCCAGCAGCACCAGTACCCTGAATCCAAAAAGAAAAACATTGATGTGGGTCTCACATGATGGGATGTTTTGTTCTTGTATTTTTTTTATTTGTTTTATTTTTAATTTCCACCTCATTAGTGCTCCCAAATTAGTGGGATGAATCATTGTTGTTACTTAAATTACAAGAGGAAAAAAAATGATTGTAATTTCTCTCATCTTATTTGGATAAGTAAGAAATAAAAGAAAATGATTGTGATTTATCTCCTTCTTGTTTGGTTAGACTTCATAATAGAAAAGAAAATAAACTATTTTATGTTATATAACCAAAATAACGTTTTTATATTTTGTCAATTATTTTATTTCTTTTATTTTTGTAGGGACAAAATTGGTATTATGAAAATATAATAATCTGTTAATTTCTTTTCTCTCCCAATCTCTCCACTTTTGGGAAGATTGAAAATTATGGTTATAAGAGAAATGGGTTTCTCTCCGTTTCTCGTCATTTATTTCCATTTCTCTCCACTTAGGTTATCCAAACAAGTAAGAGAAATGCATATCCCTCTATTTCTTTTCTTTTCTCTCCAAATCACTCAATCCAAACATAAGTTGAAAGATTTCAACGGCTTAGATAATACAAAATCTCAAGTTCTTCCTCTTTCACTTCTCAGAATTCAAATTTCAAAATCGTTCAACTCTCTATCTCTCTCTCTCTAGTCTCGACCCCTTCCTCACAAACCCTCAAGCCTTGTTTGGTTTCACTTTGGGAAATGATTTTGGAGAAACTTTTTGGAAATTTTGTTGAAGTTTGAGAAATTACAAATTGTCCACTAAGGTTAATATTTGCATAACAAATGAGGGGGCAATTTGGTATGCAAATATAAACGCCACGAGGCAATTTGTTATGCAAATATAAATTTCAGGAGGCGGGATATAATTTCTCAAAGTTCAAGAGGAATTCGTATTTTAGTCAAATCTCGAGAGGAGTGTTGGTAATTTGCCCTAAAAAAAATATATGAAAAAAAATAATTAAATTATTTAAGTTGATTATTTGTGTTCTCTTTTTTATGAAAGACATAAATAGCTTAACTTTTTAGACACCGAAATTTAAATAAAGAATTTTTATATATTTTATACATTTCAATATTTTAATTTAAAACTTGTTTTCTTTTTTTTATGCAATATCAATAATTAATTTTGATGTGTATAAGCCCATAAAGGCCATGAACCACCCATGGCCCATCACTTGAAGCCCAGTGCATAACCCAACTGATGAGGTCCAGGACAGTTGGAGTCCAACATGGCATAAAGAGCCAATGACATTCAGACACATGGCAAGAGAAGGACGAACCACATCAGCAGACAAAGATCTGCAAAGTTATTGCCATTGCACATCACCATTAAGGCAGCCCATCACAGCATTTATTACGACAACACCTCTCCGCCGGAACAGAACCCTCTTACCTTGAGCAAGGTGAGCTACAGCATAGGCTTTCGGCACGGAGAGCAGGTCGGAAGGGACAGCGAAATGATTGCCAAAGGATATAAGCGAACGTTGTAGACAAGAAAAAGGTTAAGCTTTCCATCTCTAATCTTCTCCCATATACTCCACTTCTCTTCCTAGCTTGATCATCGGAGGGTTCACTGGGGGACTACCCCGTTCCCCGTTGAACTTGTTTGCAGGATATCCGGTGGGCTTGATCATCTGGGCTTGGCCTTAGGGAGCTTGGACCAGTCTGATCCATCCATTGGGACGAACGGTATTAACAGTTGGTGCCGTCTGTGGGAACGCTTTGCTCCTTGCGCCAGTTGTGTTCATTGCCGCCGGAGGCCCCGTTCCAATAACCTTTTTGTGACGCCCCAAATTTTTTTTTATTTTTTTTTTTTTTTTTGAGACATCATAAGACTTTAACTAACAATAACTTGCTAGATAAAATTTTAACTACTAATTAGGAAATTTTAAGTTCTTACAAAGCCAAAGTCCAACGACAAAATAAAACTACAAGTTCACACACAACGTCACAACATAGTTTAATCCTAATACAAGGGATAACAAGATTTTATTTTTGATAAAATCTTGACTCTAAGTTAGCCAAGGTTCGATATTGGCAGCAGCTCTAATTTCAGCCTCAGTCCCTTCTTCGACATAACCTGGCATGAAACGCCAGGGCAACAAAATATATGCCATGAGTTTTCCAATACAGTAAGAAAACGTAACCAACCTACCATTCTTTTTAAGAGAAAAATAATAATATTCTAAACATGAGATAACAATATAATTATACACAGAATTTATAACCATTAGAATAATTTCAGTAATTTTTATAAATTAGGTGACACTCGAAATCTCACCAAAGAGATTTAGCTTACCAACCACTAAGCATGGCAACGGTTAATTTGAAACCCTCCCTTGGTCAAATATTTAAGTGTTACCAACCGTAACTACCAGGGATGCCCACGTCCGGAGTTATATACCCAAGTAGTGGCATCCGTGGTCTGCCCCAAGGAAACGGTCTGCCAGGGTTAAGTAACCTCCCTGTGTGCCACCTGCACATCCACCCTTATTCCAAAACCGAATACCGAAATGGGTTCAAATAAGTCTCGTGCCATCTTAGAGTTTCGCAACACAATTTACGTGAGAATTCTCAAAACCAGGGCTCACCCTGAACAACCGGTGTTAACCGCCAACCCTTAATTCCATACAGTCTTTAAACGAAGACTCACCCCGAACAACTGGTATTAACCGTCAATTGTTAACTTTGTATATGCCGTTAATCATTTCAGTTAATTTTGATATTAATCACAAATAATTCCAAATTTTTAATCACAAGTAATGTTATACCAACTCATTAAAATTCCCAATCATAAAATATTGCATGTGTCACACAATACTAAATAAAAGTACAGAATTTAACTAAACAATTTATTTAAACCATGGTATGAAATAATAACTTAGATACCAGAATTAAACCATAAATACACACATGCACAAATTTTTGATTTACAAAATTAGACTACCATAATATTAAAGTGGTGATTTCATCCTGTCCAGAAAAATTTTCAGAGTATATATCTTGCAAATAAAATTATAAATACATTACTTATACAACTCTAAAATTCATATCAATCTACAGGATACTCAATAAACATGTTATGGTTATTTTTCAGAAAGTATTTTCCAAAAATAACTTATAAATAATTCTAAACAAATTCCAAGGGTGTTTATGACACAGATTTGTCACATTTCCTTACATTAATTCCATGCTTAAATTTATGGATCAAACCCATAATCTAAAAATTTATCATGAAACTAGACTTCTCAAATTTCATATTTTAGTTAGAAATTACCAGATTTGGCTTAGTATAGAATTTTAATTAAATTTTCAAATACATGGTAAAATCTGTCTCACAGTTTCAGATTTAGTTAGAAATTTGTATAAATTCGTAGAAAGCTCAAAAATTGTTACCAAAATTCCTGGATAAACTAGACACCATTATCAACAACTTTGTAGAAGAAGTCATCTCGAAATTCTGAGTATAAATGAATTATCTCGGCCAAACAGCTTTTGAACCACTATGCAGAAAGAAATATCGATATAGGTTCCATCACCTCAGATTGCCGAGGTAATAGAACCTAGGGGGCAGTTGTGCGGATATATTTTCTGAGTACCAACACGTGGCAAGGTGACGCCGACGTGTCAGCCGAGATGCCACGTATTCTGGTCGTGACGCCGAGGTGATCTCGGCAAGGCCGAGGTTATCTCCGAAGATATCAGAATCCGAGATAAGCGGATAAGGGAGAAGAGTCCTAGGACAAAGAGGAGACTTAGCCAAGATAAGGATAAAGCTCTTAGGGAGTTTATCTTTATCTCTTGAAGAATCCAAAGTAGGTATTAAATTGGAGTCCATAGAAGTCAGGCTTCTAGTAGGACTTGGATTGAGTAAACTATAAAAGAGAGGCACCCCCATGGGTCTAAGGTACACAGTTTTATAGTCAAGCTTGTGAGTTTAACACTTGATTATCTTTGAGAGATATACTGACTTGATCGTCGGAGTGCCCCCAGGTGGAAGAGCCACCGCAAGAGCCTTTTTCTTTCTGTTACAAGTTTACTAAAGCCATCTATTCTGCCAGTGCTCTCCAGCTGATTACTAGGCGGGCAGTGTGGTAAGAAAATTACCCACACAATTTGGCGCCGTCTGTGGGAATCTTAGAAGAATACATGGCCAGTAACGAACAGAGGGAAAACATTGGGGGCAACACTCCTGCTAGGAGTGGCAGACCAATTGACCTTGATGTTGAAGGAGACAACCATAATGCAGGAATTCGTGACCAAGGCCACGTCGAGAAAGACGTCGGCCAGGAGGGCAACACTTCAAAGAAAACAGACCAAGGCCAATACTATAACGAAGATAACCTTCAGGTATGGAGGGATAGGTGCCTACGAAGGGATGAAGAAGTAAAAGACTTGGCAAACAAGTTGGCAGACCTACAGTCGGTCGTCAACTTCATGATGCAAAATAATGTTATGCAGCCACCATACCCACTGCAAGATACGCCGATACCAGCGATTAATACCCAGAAGGGAGGAAGAACAACAATCCTCGAAGTCCCTCAGCACAGCAAGAGCGGAAGGCACTCTCACCGACCTTCCAGGGAAGGCGGACGAGAAGAGCCGAGACAAGAAGAGTCCCAAAGGACGTATCACATGAAGGAGCCAGAGCCCAAAGAACATCGCCATGTTCAAAGGCAGGCACTTTGCTTTGACACAACACATGGAGAGAGATCAAAATGACCCCACCACGAGGACGAAAGCAACGTGCCAAAGAAATTGAAATCAAAAGATAGCCGAGCTCCAGGAAGGAGTAAAGAAGACTTAAGAGATTACCTCAAGAGGAGGCAACAGAATGTTGAAGCCGAGGTAACTTCCGCAATTAAGCCGAGGACACCATTCTCGGTGGAACTAGACAAATTTGAAGCGCCAAAGAGATTCAGTATGCCGAGGTTTCAAATTTATGACGGTAAGTCATACCCTAACTTTCATGTTGGACTATACCTGAACTCAATAGTGTTATACAGTGGGAATGAACCGTTGCTCTGCAAAGTATTTCCCTCATCCTTTGGGGAAATAGCATCCGATTGGTTCCATAAGCTGCCAAAGGGAAGCGTGAAGACATGGGAAGGCTTGGCAGAGATGTTTGTAGCCAGGCTTGTAACGAACAAACTACAGCCCTTGAGGGTCGACGCCCTGATGGCTTTAAGAATCACCAAAGAAGAAGGCCTTAGGGCCTACGCAAAGAGATACTACGTGGTGTTCAATCGAATACTCGAATGCAACCAAGAAGTGGCGGTCGTATCTTTCAAGAACGGCCTGAAAGATGACTGCCCACTACGGAAGTCTTTGGCAAAAACACTGCCAAAGAGCATGGAAGAACTCATGGCAAGAATTGAGAAGTACGCCAGAGCCGAGGAAGATACATCGGGAAACAAAGAGATAAAGCAGGAGAAAGCAAACAGCTTGCCGAAGCGAGGCTGAGGTAACAACGGACCATCCAAACAAGAAACAGAATTGAAGGGCAAACAGGCAGTGACGACGGTGTTCCGAATCCCCATCCATAAAGTCCTGGATCAAATTCGAAACCAACCCTATTTCAGACCTCTAGCAAGAGCACCAGGGGAATTCATGGGAAGAAACATGGGTAGGCGTTGTGCTTACCACAATGAAGAAGGGCACCCAACCCAAGGTTGCAGAGCCCTAAAAGCACACTTAGAAAGCTTGGTAAGGCAAGGCCATCTGAGGGACCTTGTTGATGAGGCCAGGACCAGAGAAGAACAGGCAAGATTGCCTCAAGCACCAGCAGCTCCACCACCTCCAGCACAGCAACCACAGGCAGGAGGACCAAGGGTGGTTAATGTGATCCACTCAAGGGTCAACGAGAATGAAGTCAGAGGAGAGACCCAGAGGGTAAGGCATTTACAGCATGTCTACCAAATCGGGGAAAAAAGACCTCGGCCTGAAGAAAGCCAAGGACCAATGATAACCTTCACCGAAGCCGACCTAGAGATGGTCCAGCACCCGCATAATAATGCCTTGGTAGTATCCCTCTAGGTTGGGGAGTGCCAAGTAAAACGCATCCTAATACAAGGAACTGGGCCTTCATCCTGACGACCTGGAACAATGCAACAACCCTATGGTCGGCTTCAATGGAACGCCGACATGGCCACTAGGCGCATCAAGCGTGGAAGTACAAGCCGGTACTAAGAAGATCAAAACAAAATTTATGGTGATTGACATACCCTCACCATATAACATCATCTTGGGAAGACCATGGTTGCACACAATGGGGGCAGTTCCCTCAACATTGCATCAACTACTACGGTTCCCCACAGAGAATTGAATTGAAGAAGTCAGAGGAGATCAACTGCAGGCAAAAAGTTGCTCCATGGAAGCAAAAAAGTCCACTTGTAACATTCGAGAGCCAAAAGAGGCAGAGATTAAAGACAAGGACATGGAGGTCCTAGATGATGTCGGCAAGGAGCCAACCGAAAAGAGTGAAGAAACACTAAAGAAAATCCTAGTCCAGGAAGGCGACGAAGAACGTTTCTTTCTTCTCGGTTCAGGCTTAGCCGAAGAAGAGGAAAAAGAACTGGAAGATTTTTTGAGAGCCAACATCGAGGCGTTCGCCTGGACACCTTATGAAATGCCTGGCATTGACCTCGAGGTCACTTGCCACAGACTAAATGTCGACAGGTCGGCAAAACCTGTGATTCAACGAGCCAGAAGATCGACGTTGATGCACGTCGAAGCAGTGGAAGAAGAAGTAGACAAACTTCTGGAAGCCAGGGCCATCCGAGAAATTCACTATCCGACATGGCTGTCCAACACAGTGGTAGTGAAAAAGAAGAACGGTAAATGGAGGGTCTGTGTAGACTTTACCAGCCTCAACAAAGCCTGCGCCAAAGACAGCTTTCCTCTGCCCAAGATTGACCAGCTAGTAGATACAACTTCAGGGCACGAAAGGATGAGTTTTTTGGATGCATACAGGGGGTACCACCAGACAAAGAGAAGACTGCGTTCATCACCCCTAAAGGCTTGTACTGTTACAAGGTAATGCCTTTTGGGTTAAAAAACGCAGGAGCAACTTACCAAAGGTTAGTAACAAAAATGTTCAAGCACCTGATTAGCAAAACGGTAGAAGTCTACATCGATGACATGGTCGTGAAGACCAAGGAATCTAAGGGTCATCTTGCCGACCTAAAAGAGGTATTTGATATACTCAAAAAATACTGGCTCCGACTCAACGCATCAAAATGCGCGTTTGGAGTTGGATCAGGCAGGTTTTTAGGGTATCTGGTAACGAGAAAGGGCATTGAGGCGAGCCCAGACCAAATCAAGGCCATTCTAGAGCTGCAGAGCCCGACGTCGGCAAAACAGGTTTAGATGCTTATTGGAAGGGCCGCAGCCCTAAACAGATTCATTAGCAGAAACTCAGATAAATGCAGACCCTTCTTCAACTTGGTGAAAAAAGCCACAGACTTTCTATGGACAGAAGAATGCGAATCCGCTCTAACCGACCTAAAGAAGTACTTGACCACAACTCCGGTTCTTTCCAATCCAAAACCAGGGGAAGAACTGTTTTTGTACTTAGTAGTGTCAGAACACGCAGTAAGTGCAGTACTAATCCGAGAAGAAAAAGGGGAGCAAAAGGCGGTTTACTATGTAAGCAAAACCTTGGCCAGCGCAGAAAAAAGGTATCTACCACTGGAGAAATTAATACTGGCCTTAGTAATGGCTTCAAAAAAGTTGAACCATTATTTTCAGGCGCACAAGATTGTGGTCCTAACAGAGCACCCACTGAAGTCCTTGTTGCAACAAGGAGACTTAACTGGAAGGATAGCAAGATGGGCAGTGGCCCTGGGTCAATATGACCTGGAGTTCAGGCCGAGAACAGCAATAAAAGGCCAAGTTTTGGCCGACTTCGTGGCAGAATTCACACCCGAAACCATCGAACATCGGGCTCCGTTGAGCCGATATGAGCAGTATCCTAGCAAGCAAGGAGAAGCCCAGCCAAAGGCAAAAGAGCAAAGGAAGGAAAAACTTAGACCCTGCAGCATCTACATCGGCGATTCATTCAGACTGTTCGTCGATAGAAGTTCAAACCGTCAAGGAGTAGGGGCAGAAGTACTGCTGATATCTCCAGATGGAGAAATAATAGAACAATCCATCCGTTTGGGGTTCAAGGCCTCAAACAACGAAGCGGAGTACGAAGCATTAATTGCAGGGCTAAAACTGGCAGCAGCAGCAGAAGCAGATGAGGTAATTATTTTTTGTGATTCACAACTTATTGTTAACCAGTCAACAGGTGAATTTGCAGCCAGGGACGAAAGGATGTCGGCATATGCAAAAGAGGTCATCAGATTGGCAGCCCTATTTCAGAACTGCCGACTACTGCAAGTCAGCCGAGATGACAACACCCACGCCGACGCGTTGGCTTACCTGGCAAGTTCAATACAGACTGGAACAACAAGAACAATTATGATCGACTACATGTCGGGCCCGAGCATAGAACCAAGGAGCACAAAGCAGCAAGCAATGTGTGTGGACATGGGGCCAAGCTGGATGGATGCAATTATTGCATTCCTGAAAGAAGGAAAGTTGCCAGAAGATCGTAAGGAGGCACACAAAGTCAGGTTGAAATCTGCAAGATTCTGTCTAACAGAAGATGGATATCTCTACAGAAGGTCCTTCACTGGACCACTTTTAAGGTGCGTACACCCTTTGCAGGTTGAGGATTTCCTCTATGAAATACATGAAGGAATTTGTGGAAGCCATGCTGGGGGCAGATCACTAGCCCACAGGGCCATTACCCAGGGGTATTGGTGGCCCTACATGCAAAAGGATGCTGAAGCCTACGTGAAGAAGTGTGAACAATGCCAAAGGTTTGCACCTTTAATACATCAGCCAGCCGCTGACCTGAACCCAGTATCCAGCCCTTGGCCGTTTGCCCAATGGGGCATGGATCTTGTCGGGCAACTTCCCCAGGCAACTGGGCAGAGAAAGTACCTGCTGGTGGCAACAGATTACTTTACCAAATGGATAGAGGCAGAACCTCTTGCCAAAATCCGAGATGTGGACGTCAAGAACTTTATATAGAAAAACATCATCACCAGATTTGGCATTCCAAGAGCAATAGTTGCCGACAACGGAACACAGTTTGACAGCAAACTCATCAAGAACTTTTGTGCGAAATTCAAGATCAAGAACTATTTTTCAACACCAAGTTTTCCCCAAAGTAATGGTCAAGCAGAAGCATCCAACAAAGTAATTTTGGATGGAATAAAGAAGAGGCTGCAGGCAGCAAAAGGAAAGTGGGTAGACGAATTGCCCAACGTACTTTGGGCATATCGGACTACGCCGAGAAGATCAACAGGAGAATCCCCCTTTGCCATGGCTTATGGCACAGAAGCAGTCATCCCATTAGAAATCGGCATCCCAGGGATCAGGACCCAGGGAGTAGAGAATGGCACCAATGACATACTCTTAGCCTGAGATCTGGATCTTCTGGAAGAACGAAGAGAAAAAGTTGCAATTCAACTAGCAGTATACCAGCAACAGCTTGCTAGAACTTACAACAAAAAGGTCAATCCAAGAGATTTTCAAGTCGGCGACCTAGTCCTAAGAAAAGTCGTCAGCAACAAAAAGGATCCTAGAGAGGGCAAGCTTGGCCCAAACTGGGAAGGACCCTATAGAATTACTTCGGTATTAGGCAATGGAGCTTATCGACTTGAAGATAACGAGGGCAAAGCACTGCCAAGACCTTGGAACACTTGTAATTTGAAATTCTTCTATCACTAGATGTGCAGTATTTTTTGCCGATGTCTTTAATAAAGTTTTTTCAAGAATTCTTTCCACACATATGACTGATAAAATTACATACTGATGTTTTTGGAGACATGAATAATGAGAACCCCAGTAGAACTTAGGTTCACATTGGGGGCAGGAAGAAGAAGAATGCGTTTACCACTTGTTGAAATTTGTAGCAATTTACAAGTTGGTTAAACCAAGATAATGTTTAAACTGAAATTAAATCGAGATGATGCTTAACCGAAGTCAAGCCAAGCTGATTCCTTGTCTTCACTTGTTGAAATTTGTAGCAATTTACAAGTTGGAGTCAAGCTGATTCCTTGTCTTCACTTGTTGAAATTTGTAGCAATTTACAAGTTGGAGTCAAGCTGATTCCTTATCTTCACTTGTTGAAATTTGTAGCAATTTACAAGTTGAAGATAAGCCGAGATTACTGTTTCACTTCACTTGTTGAAATTTGCAGCAATTTACAAGTCGAAGTGAAGCCGAGGTTATAGTTTGTAACTTATAAATCAACAGGTTGATCCAACCAAAGAAGATGCTTAACACTTGTTGAAATTTATAGCAATTTACAAGATAATGTTAAGCCGACATGTGATCATCCGTCGAAATTTACAGCAATTTACAGGTTGAAGTAAAAGCTAAGTATATTGTTCAAACAACTTGTTGAAATTTGCAGCAATTTACAAGTAGACCATTATTTAACACTTGTTATAACTTGAGAACAGTTTACAGTATATGGTAACACTTGTTGAAATTTGTAGCAATTTACAAGTAGGTTAGACCGAAATCACTGTTTACGTACTTGTTGAAACTTGAGAAGAAACTTACAGAATTAACATTGAATTGTATATGTTAAACACTTGTTGGAATTTATCAAAAGTTTTTCAGGTCTGAATCTTGCCGAAATAAAGTTTGATGTTATTATACCCGAGGTATGTAACCCCGAGGAGATTGCACAAAGATGGCAAAATATAGAAGGCATACAACCATGCAGAAGCAAATAAAAAAGAAATTAAAAGATTGAAGTATCCATAAAAATAAAAAAAAAACAATTGCAGTTATATATAAAGGAAGGCACATCGGCCATAAAAGGAAGTTTACATTGTTCAGAAAACAAAACAGAGTACATAGGCAAGGAAATAAAGACATTCAAATCAGGATTCTTCAGGATTAACAGCTGGAGGCGCTGGGACCTCGGAAGATTCTAGTGGAACCTCTTCGGCAATCTTTTCTGCTTCAATCTCGGCGTCAATCTCTGCGAGCGTTTCATCAAGATTTTTTTCGGCTGGAGGAACGTCGGATGATGCTTGTTCAGGAGTTGCCTCCTTAATAACCTCCTCATCCTCTTCATGAGTCAGGTCTAGGATTTGATCATCTTGAGGAAGAGATTGGATCTCATCGGCGTGCTTGGGCTTCCATACTAGAGCATCACCGTCATCCTTATCCTCATCTTTGGCTTCAGACTCAGACTCAGATTCTTCTTCAGCCTGACTTGGAGGTGGAAGAGGAGGAAATGGGAGAGGAATAGCTTCAGCCTTGCGCAACGGCGAGTCATCTGGGATGTTGAGTTTTTTGGCAAGGGCCATCCGACCAAGAGAAAAGCCCCTGTTGCATGCCTGCTTAACTTGAAGTTTGTATTCCTCAGTGACATCGGCCATTCCTTGGGCGTAAGCTTTTTCATCGGCTTCAGTAATTTCGGCGTTTTTAGTGGCCAGGGCCTGCTCGAGCTCTTTTTTAGCTTGAGCCTTTTTTACCTCGGCATCTTTTTTCTCGGCCTCGGCAACTTTTTTTATGGCTTCAGTAGACTCCGCCTTCTCTTCAGCCATCTGTTGGGCCTTAGTGGCAGCCTTGGCCTGATCTTCCAGCTTCTTCATCTTTGTCAGAATAGCTTTGTTCTCCTTTTTGAGGGCAGAAACCTCCCTCTTCATATCGACCACTCTTTGCCGATTTTCAAAAGATTGCATTGAGAACGAATGGGCGTGCTGGATGGCCTGAAAGAAGACAGAAGTGTTAGAAAATCTTCTAAGTGTGCAATAGAAAGAAAAGACAAAATAGGAAACACTTACTTGAACGGAGAGCTGGAGCATTAACACATAATTCTCATACTCGCTGTACCCAGCATTTCGCTCCAGATCGCTTGGAAGAAGAAGAGCAGTACTGAGGGCGACACCGACATTAATGTCGTCGGCACTCTCAGTCGACATAATTGGCCTATCCTCCAGAGTCAACTTTGGGGCCCAGGGGACATCGGGTTTCTTGGACCCCGAAGTAGTAGCTGAGGCAGACCTCGGCTTCTTTGATTGGGTGGACTCGGAGGGCTGGGTCTCGGCAGACCTTTTTGAAGGAGCAGAAGAAGTCTTCTTACTCTCAGCCAATTTTGAGATAGGCAAAGTATCCTCAGCCTCAACTTCAGTAGCCTTGGCCTTAGGCTGGGCCTTCTTGGTTCTTCTTGGCTTCGGTGGGGGCATTGGTTGGGTTGGTACAGCATCAGCATCAGTCGGAAGGTCGGCTATGAGATTTTGGGCAATTGGCTTTGCGCGACCCATTTCGGCAGTTTTGACAAGGCGTCGCCGACGTTTTCTTTCTGGTATTGGGATCAAGTATGGGGCTGAAGTAGACGGCAGATCGACTGGGTCAGAAGTGGATCCTTCGTCTGCTTGTGATGTGGAAGCAATGGAAGGAGTTGTGGCAGAAGGTGGAGAAAGACTCTTTTTCTTCCTTTTTGGGACGTCTGGTAGTGTGGATTTGTATGTCGGGATAAAATTCAGTAGCAGGGGAGCCTTGCGCTTGTGGATTGGAAGATCAAGGAGCTTCTTTAAATCTTTTCCTGGGAAGTACGATTGGCGAAAGTTTTTTGGTGGTTGATGAAGATCTGCAGGACAAACAAACAGTCATTAGAAACAGACAAAGTTTTGAAGACTTGGAAAAGAAATAACTAAGTATTGATGCTGGACTCTTACCCTTGCCCTCTTTAACTGTTCGACGAAGTGGGTAGAGGTGAACATCTTCGTCTGGACCAAATTCCCAATTTCCCGAAGCAATGACAAAGTCATCTCTGGCTCCCTTGTTGGAGTCCGGGAGGTCGGCTACAATTTTGAATTCAGTAGACCTCGGCTTGAGGTAGTAGACGTAACCTCTTTCCTTCAGGTTAAGGGGGCACATGGTATAACAGTATTGTACATCAGCAAGGGTAATCCTAACATTTTCCTGCCTAGTTAGGGCTATGATACCATTAATCACTCGATAAGAGTTGATGGTAAGTTGCATAGGGTTCAACCTATAGTAGGGGAGAACCTCGCGAAAGAGGGGATTGAGTGGAAGCCGGAGTCCACATTCAGTAAAGGCTACAATAGGAAAGGGCATCGTATGATCTGTGGGCATGATGGAATCACCATCCCTAGCTAGCCTATGGTGAACATCGGCTGGGATGGAGAACTCCTGCCTAAAGTATTCGAGTTTTGTTGGGGTATTTACCCGATGTCTTCACATACCTATAACGTCGGCCTAAAGTCAGAGGGCTAGGTCTTAGAAAGGAGTATGATTCTCAAAAGTAAAGTTTTCCCGAACGTAAAGGTTCTACAAACAAATCCCAAGCCTAAGCACTATGAAGAACAAGATCAAAGGAACAGATCTGGAAAGGAAAAATAGAAAACAAGAAACAAAGAATGACATTTCAGAATCAAGAACAGAGATATGATTCTCAAAAGCGAAAGAGGTACAGAAGTAAAAGGTCAAGAACCGTGGCAAGAAAAGTGTTGAAACAGTGCAAGTGTTCAAGAGATTAGTGAAATCATGAATGGACACATCCAGATGAACAATCCAAGGTTTGAACAAAACAAAAATGGCAGCAAGTAAACAAAAGCGCATAGAAGAAATTAAGAATAAGAGCAACGGAATCTTACCAGAACAAATGGAGCCGGAATGAAATTCGTCGAGGTAGGGCAATGATTACAGACAGAGCAGAACGGCGAACGCTTCGCTGAAATGGAGGAATGAAGACGGTTATAGAGCTTGGAGTTAGAACAATGGTGGATTTCAGAAAGTTTAGAGAGAGAGAAAGCAGGAAATCAGAATGCAAAAAGTGAAGAAAGGAAAAGGGAAAGAAAAGTTTTATCAAAAACTTGAAACGGCGGCAAAAGTAGGGCATTTATTACGCCTGGAGCAACGCGCACGTCAAACGGCGCAGACGAATGAAAGACAGCTTTCAAGCGCGTCGCAGACACGGGCCAATGAAGACAAAACACGTGAAAGGAACGGTTAGATGTGCATGACAGCTCATGCGCGTGGTGGAGTTCATTTGGATTCTTGTTCTCCAAAGAGAACACATCGGCTTGAAAATGAATTATCTCGACCAAACAGCTTTTGAACCACTATGCAGAAAGAAATATCGATATAGGTTCCATCACCTCAGATTGCCGAGATAATAGAACCTAGAGGGCAGTTGTGGGGATATATTTTCTGAGTACCAACACGTGGCAAGGTGACGCCGACGTGTCAATCCACTCCCTCCAAATCGGCATCGGTGAACGATATCGAGGACCCGCAAAAGGACTCCTAGGATAAGAAACAGAGATGAATAAATATTTACTAAAAAAAAATTTTGCACTAATCAAAAAAATAGTGGGGGTCCTTGGGGGGGGGGGGGGTTCAACCCACTGGGGGTCTAAGTCTTTTTCCAAAACAAAGGGTAAAATGTTGGATAAGAAACAGAGATGAATAAATATTTACAAAAAAAAAATTTGCACCAATCAAAAAAAAAAAATTTACTAAAAAGAAACAGAGATGAATAAGAAACAGTGGGACTCCTTGGATAAGAAACAGAGATGAATAAATATTTACTAAAAAAAAAATTTGCACCAATCAAAAAAACGGTGGGGGTCCTGGGGGGGAACCTGATGGCGAACAGCTATTAAGAAATCTCTTCAACTATTCAATTGATCACAGTACCAAAATATACATAGAAGTGATCAAAAAAATAACGAATAAGTGTAAAAGAAGAAGATCACAAGGGCCACAACCCTAAACTCAAACAGCTACAGACTACTTAATATCTCATCAACCCAAAGCTGCATAAATATATTACAAGTAGGCTGGGTTATTTATAAGCATTCAAGAAACCCTAACTAACAGAACTTCGCAAAAATAAAATAAATCTCAAAATATAAAATATTATCAAAATTAATTATTTAATCCTATTTCTTCAATCAATTCCTTTCTGTTTCCCATCAAAACCTAGTTCTAGTAACTTCAAAAACTCAAGCAAGAGATCTAGGTGTCATATAATTAACATTTGGTTGTATTAACATGTAAGCATGTACCCAAGGAATTAGCATTTGCATGAGAATGTTCAGACTCCTATGGTACTGTTGGAAAAAATGATTTTTTGGTGACTTTAATTAAATATTAAAGTGGGTCCCAACCATCTATTGTGTTGGGTCCAAGTGGGTCTAGATACTTTGCATTGAGATCTTTACACCACAGATAGAATGGCCAAAAACCATTGAGATTTGAATGAGAAATTACCTCATGAAGTTAGCTTCATGGAAAAAAGGTAATGAAGTTTGTAACTCCTGCATTTATTACAGAGTTTAATAAAGCATTAATGGGGTTTGTAACTCCTGCATTAATGGGGTTTGTAACTCCCGTCTTTATTGCAGAGGTTAGTGGTGCATTATGAACAGCCATAAAGGCTGGAGGTTCTTCCTCTCTCCCCTATACATGTATAAATTGAGACCCTCCTGTCAAGTCTCAAACACAGAAATTTTTACTTCCATTTCACAAGTCAGTTTGCCTGAAAGTTCCTACAGTAAGAGAGTGCTGCCACTGTTTTGTTCGCTAAGCTAGACAGAGAGTGCTTCTGCCGTAGCTGGTTTTGACCGTTGTATCCTCGGAGACAGACGCCGGGATTCCTCAAGCACTCGACCAGTGAGGCGGCGAAATCTGTTTTAAGGAAACTGCTTCCGTGCAGGCTTCGGTTTCGTCTCTTTACCCTTTTATTGTTTTGTGTATTTCTGTTGAAATTTAGTTGTAATTATTAGCATGTGTTCTTAGTATATATATAATTTGATTTCTTCATAAATCTATTTATTTAATTTCAAATTTTGAACAACAGGTACAAACCTAACACAATATTTAGGACATGTCAAACAATCTTGAGAATGTTTTACACCAGAAAAATTAAATAAACAAGTAAAATTTAAACCCTTTTGCTCATCTCTCCATTTTCGATACCAGAAGGCAGCACTATACCAGTATGCTATAAATGGCTGTCAAAATGCTTGGAAACAACTTATAGTTGACATGTAAAAGTTTTGAAGGAACAGCGAGGTAGAAAACTGCTTAAACATTGGAGTGATGGAAGAGATCTTCAACTTACCATGATCAAAGAATAAGCACAAAAGCGAGGGATTTGAGATTTCTTGAAGCACAAAAGCGAGGGGTTTGAGATTTGTTGAACCAATATGAGCCGCGAAGCCAATATATAGAGATGCATTGAGGCTACTTCTTTTGAAATATACAGCCAACATATCATCTCCTTCCTTTTTTGGTTATCTTCTTCCTTCTTTGATTATCTCCTTATCTTCTTCCTTCTCTGGTTATCTGCTTCTTCTTTTGACACAGTAACTCCTGTGAGCCGTAACGTATGTTTGGGAATCTATAAAAGGAAAAAAGTGATTACATAAACAAAAATGAGAGACTACCAAAAACAGACTGGATTCGGGGTTACAGCTGCGAGGGGCTCACAGCTGTGAGCCGAAAAGATGTCGTTCCATCAAGTACGCACATTCAATTTTAAAAAAAACCCCTGTGATCGTTGCGGGGCTTGAACCCAAACAAGCTGGGTGAGGAAGAGAGTCTTCAACCACTGTGCTACTTGGTCTCCTCAATAATGTTTTGCACATATATTATATTTATTACAATCTGTATTCTAGCACTCAAAGCCTCAGCCGAACTAAGTATTCAAAGCCTCAGCCAGACTGAGCACTAAAAGCCTCAGTCAGACTGAGCACTAAAAGCCTCAGCCAGACCGAGCACTTAACGCCTCAGTCAGAGCCGCCTCGGGCAGTCCGACCGTTATCACACTCAGCCAGACCGAGCGCCGAAGCCCCCATCCGGACTGAGCGTGAAGCACTCGGCCAAACTTAACATATTGGGCTTGGTCAAAACCATCCATGCAAAAACTTCACACGTGTGGAATTAATAGACACACTCAGTCACAATTCCAGGTCCAAGTCCTCACACCACTCTTTCCTTAGTCAAATTCCAAAGACGTTCTTATCATTTTTAAAAAAAAAAACGAAAGTTCACAGGCTTATCATTTTAAGTCTCACTTTGCATTGTGGCGTTCTCAACTTCACTCTGCATTCAGTCTTTATTACAAGTTTAAATTCCACTCTTATTAACCAGGAGTCCTATGCACACTACGCCTACGCTTCATTCATGTCAGATACACAAACAGAAACAATAAAATGACAATCAAACAAAATTTTATTCATTCACAACTTTGTGTAAAGGTTCATTACAAGCAGTCCATGTACAACTATACATTATAGCAAAAAAAAAACAAAAAAAAAAAACAAAACAAAACAAAAACAACAAAGTGTCTCTTTCTCCCCAGTTACTCCTCCTCACTGGAGAGGAGGTCTTCCTCTTCAATGCCCTCATCCAGGAGGGTTTGGGCCACATCGTCTTCACCAATCGTTACACTACTAAGGTCTAAGCCTGGGAACAGCTCTTCGGCTCTCTGTTTGAACATCTTCCAACCACTGTCCCAGTACTCAGCCATTTCATGCTTATAAAAGTCGAATTGCTGGAAGCTTGCAATAACCTCTGCGTCAGTTCTGCTTCCAGCGGTCGTCTTCGATGGGCCCGCCCCCCCAGATTCTTGCCCAGCCGGGCTACTCGCAACTGCGGCATCAACAGCCGTCTGAAATTCGGCCGACCCTTTGAATTGCTCCACCGTTACGACGCACAGATCGGGGTAAGCCGCCCTTTCAGAGGCTGCCTTTACCCTTTCTTCGTCCAGCTCTTTCTGCAGGGCCGACCTCTCTGACGCAACTTTTGCCCGCTCCGCCTCCAACTCCAACTCCTTCTGCAAGCCCTCCTTCTCCGCTGTCGCCTGCACTCTCTCTATTTCCAACTCCTTCTGCAGTCTCTCCTTCTCCTCCACCGCCTTGGCGTGCTCTCCCTCCAGCTCCTTCTGAAGATCGCCCACATTGCCATTGGCCTCATCTTTTTGCCTGACCAGCTCTTCGTTACTACTCATGGCCTCTTCATGTCGCTCGACCGCGACAGCACACGCACTTTGGGCCTCCTCCAACTTCTTCTGCACGCCAGCAAGCTGGAACTAGAGCGACACAACCTGGCGGCGTGTGTCCTCCAGCTCCACCTTAACTGCTTGCAGCTCAATATGGGCACTCTCCCAACTTGCACTGTTCTTCTTTAACTTGGCCAGCTGAGCCCTGGCCTCATCTGCCTTAAGTTTGGCAGCCCCTGCCTTCCTCAGCAGAGCCCCCGCTAAGGTGGTTACCTCCATTTGAGCGGAGTACAAACCTCTTAGCAGTTCGGCCTCGTTGAATCTGGATGCCGAGCGCAAGGCTGCCTTTTCTACCACCCCTACCAAGCGGTCTACCCCCGCCCTCCCTGGGCTTTCTTCCCCTTCCAGCCGCCCCGCCACCGCACGAGCATTGTAGATCGCCGTATTTAGACTGACCCCCCCAGCTTGAGGTGCAGGACCCCCATCGGGCTGTTCTTCCCTTCTTGGCTCTGGGCCAGCTGCCTCATCCCCCACTTGCCCTTCGGGGGCGGCCTTTGCGACCCCTACGGCGATCGCCGCCACCACTAGCACAACCTCCATCCCCTCTGAACCAACTTCCACCGCCTCTGGGCCACCTGCCCTTCCTGGGACCCCTTCCACTTCTCCACCCTTACCAACACTGGTCTCCTTTGCACCCGTCTCCTTCCTCCTCTTCTGGGCTGGCACTTCCTCACTCCGCCTCACCCTCTTCTTCTTCTTCCCCACGCCCAACGCCTCCATCTCCCTCAAAGACCTCTCCTTCAAAGGGTCTGTTGGGGGCGGCCGTGGCACAAAATCGCCTAAGTTTTTCTCCCCCAAGGGTTTGGGGCGAGGTCGAATCCTCTCCCTCACAACCGGTTTTGATGGTCGGTCGGCCTGGGACTCTTTGAATTGTTGGGCTTTTGCAGAATGGCCTGATCCTCCGCCTCCTGAGCCCTTCTCCTCGCCTCCAACTCTGCTCGGTCGAGGTCCCCACTACTTGGTTTCGGCCCCAACCCCGCCTCAAACAATGCCGACGACTGCACGAGCTCGTCCCATTTGGCGTTTTCTTTCTCCCTCCACTCCTTCACCCTCTTCACCTTCCCTTCCGCAACTGTCCCTAATTTCGGTTCCACTGCCCGGATGGGTACTTTCCAAACGGTGCGCACTCCCAGCCCCTATTGGCAGACACGTAGAACCATCGTGGTCGCCACCCCCTGATCGACGACGGTAACCCCGCCACCAACCCTCTCCCCGCTGATGCCTGCAGAGTGACCCACGTCTCCTGCTGCCCCGAGGCCTTATAACATGCAAAGAATTCGTCCACTGTCATGGCCTCCCCTCCATTCGCCTTCGGCCACGCACTTGCGCAGGCCAGCAGGATCTTCCATGCGTTGGGCATTAGCTACCCCGGTGCTACCTCCAGACGGTTTAGCATATCCACCACCACTTGCGGCAGTGGTAACCTCAACCCACCCTTCAGAGCTTCCTCATACAGAGAAAACTCCCCTGGCCTGGCGTGAGACGGCCTTTCCGTTGATGTCGGCAGCGATAGCTCCACTTCCTCAGGGATTTGGTATTTTTCGCGGATAGCCTCCAACTCCGTCCCAGTAATCGTGGATTTGTCAGCCTTCGTATGCCAATGATCTGCTTCCGCCTGGCTGATTGGCTTTGGCACCGCTACCATGGTGGAATCGCGGGGTCGTACCACCGACTCCCCCACCCTCTCTGTCCTATACTGCGCCGCTAGCTCCACAGCATCGTCATCCCCAAGCGGGTCCACCCTAACCATTGCACTCCCTTCTTCGGCCATTTCTGTGGTATTTTTGCGAATCGCTTCGGCGGCAGGAGCAAGGAAATCGAAAAAGTGTTGCAGAGGTGTATTGTGAGCAACAAAGGAATTCACACTTGGAATATTTTGATTTTTCGTAACCAGGTAGGTAAATCGAATAATGCCAAAAGCCCACGGTTTGCCCGTATTCCAAGGATCCCAATTAATTTCTGCCAGTTTGAAAACTTTTCAAAATCATCCGCCAAAACTGTCTTTTCAACAACCATACTAACTTACCGTGTCATTTTTGATCCAACGCCTAATCTTCCCCCCTACGGGATGTTGCCACGTGTACGTCCACGATCCACTGCCCCCTCCCCTTACCTTGTCTTTTTCGAGTCCGGATCCTCGGCCGCCCTACCCAGCGGCCCTTTCCAGCAGTGCCCCAAAACGACGTCGTTTTGGGGCTAATTTTCCAAAAAAAAAAAACAGAACGAGGGTCTGCTACTGCTGGGTTCATCCATATATATACAATCTATGATCAATAATATCTTTATTACATATATTATACAATCTGTAATCAATAATATCTTTATTACAATTGTGAAGATTGAAATTTTTTTTTTGAAGATGGAAATGAATATAAATATACAATCTGTAGCCACAATAAAGCTTATAAAATATTTATTACATATGTTATATTTATTACAATCTGTAATCAATTCCAATTTTTTAAATATTTTTTAAATATTTTTTGATACTCTGTTATGATTGTGAAGATTGGAATTTTTTTTTGAAGATGGAAATGATTTTTTAAAAAATATTTTGTAAGCTTTATTGCGGCTACAGATTGTAAATTTTTTTTTTATGCAGGAATACAGAGTGTAGTAATAGCAGATTGTAAATATTTTTTTATGCTGGAATACACATTGGAGTAATAGCAGATGGTAATTTTTTTTTTTTTTTTTGATGCTGGAATACAGATTGTAGTAAAAGCAGATTGTAATTTTTTTTTTTTTGCTAGAATACAGATTGTAATAAATATAATAAATGTCCAAAATATTATTGGGGAGACCAAGTAGCACAGTGGTTAAAGACTCTCTTCCTCACCTAACTTGTCTGGGTTCAAGCCCCGCAACGATCCATCAAAGGGTTTTTTTTTAATTGAATGTGCGTACTTGATGAAACGACGTCGTTTCGGCCCCCAGCAACACCAGTACCCTGAATCCAGAAAGGAAAACACTGATGTGGGTCTCACATGATGGGATGTTTTGTTCTTGTATTTTTTTTATTTTTAATTTCCACCTCATTAGTGCTCTCAAATTAGTGGGATGAATCATTGTTGTTACTTAAATTAGAAGAGGAAAAAAAATGATTGTAATTTCTCTCATCTTATTTGGATAAGTAAGAAATAAAAAAAAATGATTGTGATTTATCTCCTTCTTGTTTGGTTAGATTTCATAATAGAAAAGAAAATAAACTATTTTATGTTATATAACCAAAATAATGTTTTTATATTTTGTAAATTATTTTATTTCTTTTATTTTTGTAGGGACAAAATTGGTATTATGAAAATATAATAATCTGTAAATTTCTTTTCTCTCCCAATCTCTCCACTTTTGGGAAGATTGAAAATTATGGTTATAAGAGAAATGGGTTTCTCTCCATTTCTCGTCATTTATTTCCATTTCTCCCCACTTAAGTTATCCAAACAAGTAAGAGAAATGCATATCCCTCTATTTCTTTTCTTTTCTCTCCAAATCACTCAATCCAAACATAAGTTGAAAGATTTCAACGGCTTAGATAATACAAAATCACAAGTTCTTCCTCTTTCACTTCTCAGAATTCAAATTTCAAAATCGTTCAACTCTCTATCTCTCTCTCTCTAGTCTCGACCCCTTCCTCACAAACCCTCAAGCCTTGTTTGGTTTCACTTTGGGAAATGATTTGGGAGAAAGTTTTTGGAAATTTTGTTGAAGTTTGAGAAATTACAAATTGTCCACTAAGGTTAATATTTGCATAACAAATGAGGGGGCAATTTGGTATGCAAATATAAACCCCACGAGGCAATTTGTTATGCAAATATAAATTTCAGGAGGCGGGATATAATTTCTCAAAGTTCAGGAGGAATTCGTATTTTAGTCAAATCTCGAGAGGAGTGTTGGTAATTTGCCCTAAAAAAATTATATGAAAAAAAATAATTAAATTATTTAAGTTGATTATTTGTGTTCTCTTTTTTATGAAAGACCTAAATAGCTTAACTTTTTAGACACCGAAATTTAAATAAAGAATTTTTATATATTTTATACATTTTAATATTTTAATTTAAAACTTGTTTTCTGTTTTTTATGCAATATCAATAATTAATTTTGATGTGTATAAGCCCATAAAGGCCATGAACCACCCATGGCCCATCACTTGAAGCCCAATGCATAACCTAACTGATGAGGTCCAGGGCAGCTGGGGTCCAACATGGCATAAAGAGCCAATGACATTCAGACACACGGCAAGAGAAGGACGAACCACATCAGCAGACAAAGATCTGCAAAGTTATTGCCACTGCACATCACCATTAAGGCAGCCCATCACAGCATTTATTACGACAACACCTCTCCGCCGGAACAGAACCCTCTTACCCTGAGCAAGGTGAGCTACAGCATAGGCTTTCGGCAAGGAGAGCAGGTCGGAAGGGACAGCGAAATGATTGCCAAAGGATATAAGCAAACGTTGTAGACAAGAAAAAGGTTAAGCTTTCCACCTCTAATCTTCTCCCATATACTCCACTTCTCTTCCTAACTTGATCGTCGGAGGGTTCACTGGGGGACTACCCCGTTCCTCGTTGAACTTGTTTGCAGGATATCCGGTGGGCTTGATCTTCTGGGCTTGGCCTTGGGGAGCTTGGACCAGTCTGATCCATCCATTGGGACGAACGGTATTAACAGTTGGCGCCGTCTGTGGGAACGCTTTGCTCCTCGCGCCAGTTGTGTTCATTGTCGTCGGAGGCCTCGTTCCAATAACCTTTTTCTCTTACCCGTCAAAGTGCATGGTCACGACTAGGTCCATGACTTCTCACAATAATACCGCCGACCATCAAGCCGACCCCCCCATCCAAACAACCCACCACAGTATTTTATCGAGCTTACCAACAGCATCAACCGCATGGCCAAGCAAAACCAGGCCTTGATAAATGCTTTACTCCAAAGGAACTTTCCAATGCCTCCTCCCCCACCTCCAGATATTCCACCCAACCAAGAAAGAACCCCGAGCCATACTGCCCCGCAATTCCGACCACCCAACTTGGGAGGCTAGAGGCGGACACACTTTTTTTGTCTTATTTCTTTTGATGTATTACATGTAAATTCAAGCCAAGGGCTTAATATGTAATTGAGCTAGTACTCTCTTTTGTAACCAAGTGTTAACTTGGAAAGCTGTAAGCCCGTAGGGCATTTGCTTTTGTTGTTAACATGTAATACTTTTGTAATGAAGTACTCTGATGAATTGAAGAATGTGGATCTTCTGTATATAAATGTATGTCTATATTGATGGGTTTAATGTTATTATTTTTTAGGGCGTGACAACTCCCCAATCAAGACCACCTTCGTAAAGGAGACATTGGTCTTCTAGACGGGGATATAGGGCTGGGAGCTCAGTAGGGATCTCTTTGAATATGGACCCGAGCACGTAGTCTAGCTGCACATGACGACGAGGGACAAAGATGCGTCCATCAATAGCGCTTTTCTCCCCAGCTTTGTATTTCTCACATTCTGCATCAATGATCCTCTTCAGGTCCACAGATGGGCTCGTACGCTCTACAACTGATACTAAAGGAGAAGCCATTGACAGTATGCTTTTCTTGAAAGTGAAACCGAGAAAGGAAGTAGAGAGAAGCCGAAGATTGGTAGAAAGAGGGGTTTGTGCGTTAAAAGAGCAAGTGGTTTCAGAGCACGAAACAAAAGGGTTTTTTAAAGCCCTCGTGTCTGAAAATATATTGCGTGAGCTGTTAAGTATTAGAAGTGCGAATACAAAAAGCTTCCTTCAATATTGATACTTTTGGAGGGAAAAACAAAGCCCAGATGTTGAGGCCAGCTTCGAAGTAAGATATTTGGCTTCGAAGCCAAGTCTTAGCGCCAAAAGCCAAAAAAAAAAAAAAAAAAAATGGCTTCGAAACAGAGAAGCCGGCTTCGAAGCAGGTTTCCATACCCAAAATATAAGAATACTCGAGTGTTTATTTCACTTCAAAGAGTTTAAAGATCTGTTTTTAGGTTTTTAACAAAGCTAAGTCCTTCGAGGCAAACTTGAGATTCTTTAAGGATGGGATTTGGTGTTTGAAACATCAAAAGCAATAATGACAATGACTAGATGTTGACTATGGTCAAAACAGACTGTAAGTATAAGATTGCTAGATCCGAGGCACTGTTTCTAATTGAAAATCAACCAAAACTGTCAACTTTATTCCACAAATTGGAAAAGTTCATAGTTGGCTCTTTTAATGTTTCATTTAAAACAATTAAGTCCAGATTCAAAGGATGAAATTGTTCAAAATTCGAAGCTCTAAAACACAAGTGAAAGCAGGGTCAAACAATGCCAAATGAAGAAGAATTTTGTTTATATTAAAGCCAAAGCGATTACATCAGATGACCCTATCTAGGTATAAACTCGAGCTCATAAAAATAAGGAATGGAATAGATAACAAGATCATGAAATTTAGTCCAACAATGATCAATAAACTTTTGTTCTTTCCTTATTCTATCTTCCAAGTCTTCTAGCATTGGCTGCATAAGTTGATGTGTTCTCACTTCGTAGTAGAGCTCTTCAGCCTTTATTTCGAAAGACACCTCCCTTAATCCTTGTTCCAATTCGTCAATGTCTAAGTCATCCCAATACGCAGAATCTTTATTCTTGAAATCATCGAATTATTCAATGAAGTTCTCTGCTTCGTACTGAGCATGAATTAGAAGAGACGAAAGTTGGTCTAAAGATTGTGTAGTAGCCACAGAATTTCGATGCCAGTGAAGGAGCAATGGAAGTTGATCCAGAAACATATGAAGTTCTTCCTGAGCAAGGGGATTAAGGACATGGCCCCTAGTCAGAATATCACAAGCCCATCGAAGGTTCTTTAGAGGGACTTCGTCCTCAAGAACATTAAAAGGCAAGTGAGAGAAAGCTGCAAGCAGAAGTTGAGCTTGTTTCTGCTCAGCTAGAGTAGGAGAAGGTAGAGGTTTATAAGGTGGGAAGACGTTTTTCATGGATAAGGCAAGCTTCAATCTCTCTGTCCAGCAAAGAGTTGGTGGGAGAGAAGGTATGAATACTTCAATTTCGGGAGACGAAGAAGAAGGTGTGGACGCTTCTATTTTCGGAGATGACACGGGAGCAGAAGGATCAAAGGCATTAATATAATCAAGCCAGTCAGAAGAACAAATCTTCGCCTTCCGGGCTAAGAATGATGGGTTGTACCCTTGTGCTTCTTCTGGGCGGCGGGCAGCGTGCACTATCTTTGTAGGCATGGAGGATGTATACCATGCTACAAGAAGATTCTCTTCCAGACTACGCTGATGGTCAATGGGTACATAGGGATAGACCACTGAACTTCGAACATAGGAAGAAAACTCTAAAGGGTCAGTAAACTCAACAAAATGGTGGTTGATTCGCTCCTTTAAGTCACAGGTCTCAAATGTTGACCAGCTTGTCCAGTCAGAACCCTCAGAAGAGGAAGAAGTTGCAGTTTTATCCCATACAGAGACTTGTGAAGAAGAGTTTCTTAAGTCCATACTTGCAACTTTTCGAATCAAAGGTTTGAGAGCAGTTTGTTCGAATTGTAAGGGTAAGTTAGAGGAAGAACTTCTTATGTCTATACCTGCAACTTTATGAATCGAACGATTAAGAGCAATATGTTCGTAGTCTAAAGGTCGGTAATTTGCAAAGGCATCCGTGACTTGAATATAGAAAGGTGGGTAAAGGTGGCTAATAAATGCATGGACGTTCTTTCGAGGAGGAACAACATCGACATATGACTCTTCGTGTGCTTGATCACTGGAGGAAAAAATTAATTCGGCCATGAAATGTATCAGTCTGTTTGAATGCTAAGCCAGTGGAAGTGCTTAAAGGATTAAACGAGAGTTTAATACAAATGGTGAGTGACAGTTGCATTTCTAGGTAGATGCAAAACCCATGCACGTTCTAAGACGTGGGGAAACGACCCTGATCCACTAATATCACCAAGTCTTGGGTATATTAGTGCGGGGGGTAATGTTGGCTACATATTTTGTACACACCAGTGACAATTCAACATGTGGCAAGGTAAGGGCAGTATGGGGAAACCAGTCAAATCTCCGATCCTGATCATACACGTGGCAGTCAAAATTGGTTGTTATAAGATCTGAGTAACAGTGGATCAACAAAGAGATGCAAAGTGACGTGGCTTCAACGGTTGCTCACATTCAAATTCAAATATAGGAGGGGAGCCTAACTGCAAGTGAAAGCGTAGTGGAACTATTCATAAGGCAGCACGATCAGCGATTATAGAGGAGCAGTTCGACAGTTTGAAGTGCAGTTCGATGGTTATCTTTGGGGAGTATAAATAGTAGGAAGGACTTCAGAGAAAGAGGAGGTGAAAAATCTAAAGAAAACCAGTCTTACTTTACATATTCCAGTTTTATTTCCTGTTCTTTACATTTCTGTACTTCAAATTCTTGCACTGCACTTCATTTGTAGGAGTAGTTTTCGAGTATATTGCCGCTGTAAATCTCTACGAGGCTGAGATCATTGTAAGTTTTTCATACTAATGAAATGTTTCAATTTATTTAACTGTTCTTATGCTTAAATTCTCCTAAATTAAGCTACCAGTAAGCCACCGGTAAAAGTCCTCTTCATTGAGGCTGAAAGAACCATAACACAATCGTCTGAATAATTGGTTGGCAATTACAATTCTGTAAGGACTGATTGATCCTTGCTGGCATGCTCATAATTACAAAAATAACCTTCGAAAGCCAAAAAGCCAACAGAATCTAACTAAGTAAAAACGTGGTCCTGGAATTGTGAATAAGTTTCAAAATGTGACTGAGTGTTAACAACGTGGTCCTGGTGCTACTCGCCATATTTGTGCCAACAAAAAGATGTTCACATCTTATTCTATAGTGGACAATGGTGAACAACTCTTTATGGGCAATTCCTCAACTTCCAAAGTTGAAGGACAAGGAAAGATTGTACTCAAGATGACATCTGGAAAGGAACTCACTCTTAACAATGTGCTGCATGTACCGGACATTCGCAAGAATCTTGTTTCCGGATCTTTGTTGAGTAAGAATGGGTTTAGGCTAGTTTTTGAAAGTGAGAAGTTTGTACTTACCAAAAACGGGATGTATGTAGGAAAAGGTTACATGTCTGATGGCCTTTTCAAGTTAAATGTAATAACCGTTGTACCCTCAGTTATTAATAATACATCTTCTTCTTACTTGCTTGAGTCTTCAGATTTATGGCATGGTAGACTAGGACATGTTAATTATGGATCTTTGCGTAGATTAATTAATATGGAATGTTTACCTAAATTTAACATTGTTTCAAATCATAAATGTGAAGTTTGTGTTGAAGTTGGACAGCAATATAAAGAACGCAGATCCGGATGTAAAACCCTGGGGGTGGGCAGACCGACTTCTACCGAAATAACCGCCTCAGTGCCATATGTTAAGCGAAAAGGGGTTTCCCCAGTGGGAGTGCGAGCAGTGGTTCAGTAAGCCTAGAGTACATTTGGTAGTTCCTCAGCCCAAAGGCCTTTAGCAGCTTCGAGCTTAGTTTTGATGATTTTCATAAGAGAACGGTTGGTGACCTCAACTTGGCCATTTGCTTGGGGATGACCGGGGGAAGAGAAGCATGGTTGAATCTGGAGATCTGCACAAAATTTTCTGTACTTCGCGTTATCGAATTGTTTGCCGTTGTCGGAGATGATGGCTTGAGGGATGCCAAATCGGCAAACGATCGATTGCCAGATAAACCTGGTGGTGTTCCGCTCGGTGATTGTGGCAAGGGGTTCGGCCTCGACCCACTTGGTGAAGTAATCAATGGCGACAATCGCGAACCTGGTCTGGCCTCGACCGGTGGGAAGTGGACCAACCAAGTGTTGGAAAATTTATAAAGAGGTAGTTGTGAATTGAAATAGACTCCATTTTGAATGAAAGGGTGTAACCTTTCACGGTGTCTTTTTGTTTTAAAGGAAGGGTCAAACCTCCATTTGAATGAAAGGGTGCAAACCTTTCATGTTGTCTCTTTATTTTAAAGGAAGGGTTATGTCCCTTCTTCACACCTTTTCTATTCAAATTGAATAGGTGCCAACAAAGCCTATATAAAGGCAGCCCCATTCCAATTTTGATTGATCCCGAAATTCAGTCTGCGTTCTTTATATTGCTGTCCAACTTTTATTTAGTGCATTTTCCTTCATTCTAGTTTTAGGAAAAATAACAAAGAGAGTATAGAACACAAATTCTAGTTCGCCGAACAAATTGTTTAGAGTGCTACTACAATTTGTGAAGATCATTGTATCCTGGGAGATAGACGCCACTCAACCGTAAGCACCGTAACGGGGCGAATCTGTCTTAAGGATAGAGTATCACACACTCGACTTGGTCTTAATTTTAATTCAGTTCGATAAATAAATCTGGTACGTTATTTATTTATTTTGTTTGAATTTATTTTCAAGTTATTTTATTTTACACAGAAGATTTGACAACAATCTTAAGACAGATTCGAATTATTCTGTTTATAGAATTTTTCGTTTGTTTTCCTTTTTCATTCTTCATAAATAATTTCGAAAGAAAATTATTTTCTGTGAATTTACAAAATAATATTCTGGTTGGAAAAGCAAATAATGATTATATGCTATTTGACAGATAGTAGTAATACACTGTCTCTTTTCTTTGACAACTAGTAGTACGATACTGGTGTCATTAACAATTCAGAATATATTTGTTGGAAATGGTAGAAAAATTCTGGGTAAAACCAGAATTTTTTCTCAAGTTTGGTCTATTTTGTAGGTGGGCCCCGAGTGTCGATTTACTCAGGTCAAAGTGGTAACGCGTTCTATGCCGCGTTGTGATTCACGTGGTATATTTGGTTGCTCAAAACCATTACTGAGTGAATGGGAAATTGAAGCCAAAGTGTGCTCCATGGAAATTGAGTTTTGGTGGAAATTCCTTAAGGTTGTAAATTGGCTTGTCCCACATTGATTTGGTGGGAAGTTTTGAAAGGGTTTATAAGGCTTGGGTTAGATACTTGGGGTGTGTCCCAAGGGGTACCCAAGTGTTTTAGAGGGAGAGGTTATGGGCTAGACCCATTGGATCCAAAAACACCAACGCACGCGCCGCCAATTGGGCGGCTTAGGCGCGGATGCGTGGTGTGTGGTTGGGCTTGTTCAACCCAATACTAATCTTTTTGGGCCAAAAACATTTGAATTTAATTTTATTTTATTTAAAATAAAATCCAAAATTCAAATTAAACTGGTTTGGATTTACTGTTCATCCAAACAAGGCCCTTCCCGTTTTTTATCTGTTTGAATTATTAACCCAACAGATTCAAATCTGTTTAAATTTGAAACTAACAGGTTTCATACCTGTTCAATTCAAAACCAAGAGCCACCTTTACATCTATAAATAGACTAGCCTCCCATTTGGATTTCATTGAGAATTTTCGTACTCCATCCTCTGCTTTAAATCTCTGCATTTTGCTGCATTCTATTTCTGAAAGAAAGAGTGTAAACACTTTGTGTGTTTGACGAACGATTAAATTGTAGTGCTGCTTTTATTCGTTGATAAGATCATTTTATCCTGGGAGATAGACGTCCAAATTCTGAAAGCACCGTGGAGAGGACGAATCTGTCTTAAGGACACAGTGTCAAACACTGGACTTGATCAGAAAATAATTCGAAGAAATTTAAATCAAGTAAGTTATTTATTTTATTTTCACTGTTGTTATTATTTATTAAAATCATATTCAAATTTTGTTTTTGTAACAAAATAAAATCTGTTATTTATTTATGTATTTTTTTTATTTCAAGTTTGATTTTTGTAATCAAACAAATTCTCTCATTTTCTTTATTTCTTTAAATTCTAATTGTTGTTGTGTACACAATGGAATTAAATCTTTTAAATACAGTGAAGATTGTCCTACAATATTTTGGTGGAATTTTGTCAGAAAATTAATTTTGGTTTTTTAGAAATTATTTTCTGAGTTTTCATTAATTAAAATTCTGTTTTTCAGTATTTTAATTATTGAAGTGTTACTGAAATTAATTTTCTGTGTGGAATTAATTTGGTTAAATAAAATTTTATTTTATTTCCAAATTAATTGAAAAATAAAAGTTATACTTTTTATTTCTTTTATTTTACAGAATTTAATTTCTTGTGTGGAATTAATTTGGTTAAATAAAATTTAATTTTATTTCCAAATTAATTGAAAAATAAAAGTTATAGTTTTTATTTCTTTTATTTTACAGAATTTAATTTTCTGTGTGGAATTAATTTGTTTAAATAAAATTTTATTTTATTTTCAAATTAATTGGAAAATAAAAGTTACATTCTTGTTTCTTTTATTTTTACATAATTTAATTCTGTGAATTTGGTTTTATTTTCTGTGTAGTATTAAATTCTAATTATAATTGTGGTTTACAATTTAGAATTTATAGCTACTAAAACTGGTCAAACTAATGTTCAAACCAGTACTGGTATGGTGATTGCCATTGCGCCAATCTCTCCTTATGTTGGGACTATATCAGTGAATCATGGTAAACAGTCAGAGAAGTTCTTAAGAACTGATTTTTGCAAAGGCAAAAGCAAAAGAAGAACAAGCAAGAAGCCTGCTCAAGCCCACATGACTGAAGTGGACAATATTTCCAATGGTATAGATGATATCAATCTTTCTGCAGTTGTTTCTGAGGCAAATCTTGTCGGAAATACTAAAGAATGGTGGGTGGACACTGGTGCTACTCGCCATATTTGTGCCAACAAAAAGATGTTCACATCTTATTCTATAGTGGACAATGGTGAACAACTCTTTATGGGCAACTCCTCAACTTCCAAAGTTGAAGGACAAGGAAAGATTGTACTCAAGATGACATCTGGAAAGGAACTCACTCTTAACAATGTGCTGCATTTACCGGACATTCGCAAGAATCTTGTTTCCGGATCTTTGTTGAGTAAGAATGGGTTTAGGCTAGTTTTTGAAAGTGACAAGTTTGTACTTACCAAAAACGGGATGTATGTAGGAAAATGTTACATGTCTGATGGCCTTTTCAAGTTAAATGTAATAACCGTTGTACCCTCAGTTGTTAATAATACTACATCTTCTTCTTACTTGCTTGAGTCTTCAGATTTATGGCATGGTAGACTAGGACATGTTAATTATGGATCTTTGCGTAGATTAATTAATATGGAATGTTTACCTGAATTTAACATTGTTTCAAATCATAAATGTGAAGTTTGCGTTGAGGCAAAATTATCTAAAACTCCTGTTCATTCAATTGAAAGAAGTACGGAACCACTTGAATTAATTCATAGTGACATTTGTGATTTTAAATCAATTCAAACTAGAGGTGGGAAAAAGTATTTTATCACTTTTATAGATGACTATACTAGATATAGTTATGTTTATTTAATTCGAACCAAGGATGAAGCTTTGGAAACTTTCATTCAATATAAGAATGAAGTTAAAATTAACTTGGTAAGAAAATCAAGAAACTTAGAAGTGAGAGAGGTGGTGAATATGAATCACCTTTTGGTGAGTTTTATAAAGAACATGGAATAATTCATCAAACCACCGCTCCTTACTCACCTCAGCAAAATGGAATTGCTGAAAGGAAAAATAGGACTTTAAAAGAAATGATAAATGCCATGTTAATAAGTTCTGGATTACCTCAGAACTTGTGGGGGGAAGCAATACTTTCTGCTAATTATATTTTAAATAAAGTACCCCGAAAGAAAATAAATCAAACACCTTATGAATTGTGGCATGGAAGAGTACCATCCTACAAATACTTAAAAGTGTGGGGGTGTTTGGCTAAAGTGGCTATTCCTAGTCCTAAAAAGACTAAGATAGGTCCTAAGACCATTGATTGCATTTTCATTGGTTATGCCAAGAATAGTAGTGCATATCGGTTTTTGATTCATAAATCAAAACATTCCGAAATGCATGTAAATACTATTATTGAATCTCGGAATACATCTTTCTTTGAACATGTATTTCCAAAGAAGACTGGACAAGAGACTAGTACTAATAAAAGATCTTTTGATGCTATTACTAGTCAGGATCAAGAACATGATCAAGAACAAGAGTTAGATCAAAATGAGGAAGAGGAACTTAGGCGTAGTAAACGTGCTAGAACCTCAAAATCTTTTGGTCCAGATTTTCTAACATATTTGTTAGAAAATGAGCCTTTAACTTTTAAAGAGGCTATGTCCAGTCTTGAAGCACTTTATGGAAAGAAGCTGTCAACAGTGAAGTTGAATCCATCTTGCAAAATCACACTTGGGAATTAGTGGACTTGCCACCAGGTTGTAAACCTCTTGGGTACAAGTGGATTTTCAAAAGAAAATTGAAAACGGATGGATCAATAGATAAATACAAGGCAAGACTTGTAGTCAAAGGTTGTAGACAGAAAGAAGGTCTAGATTACTTTGACATATACTCACCGGTTACTAGAATAACATCCATTAGAATGCTAATCTCTATACAATCTAGAAATTCATCAAATGGATGTTAAGACCGCTTTCTTAAATGGTGAGTTAAATGAAGAAATTTACATGGAACAACCAGAAGGGTTTTCTGTTCCAGGGAAAGAAAAGAAAGTGTGTAAATTGGTTAAATCATTATATGGTTTAAAACAAGCGCCAAAGCAATGGCATGAGAAATTTGACAAGGCAATGATGTCAAATGGATTCAAAATTAATGAGTGTGACAAATGTGTTTACATTAAAAACACAAATGTAGAACAGAATCTATAACTGAGGCAAACAGAGGAGGAAAGAAATACTTTTATTGATGTGATAATCATAATACTTCACCTGACACAAGCCTTTTATAGGCAAAACCATCAACAAAAAGTTACTAAAAAATAGGAACAGAAAGATAACATGTGCAACAACATGCTGCAACAACCTCTCTAAGACTAGGACAATTCCTAACTTATTAAAAAAAACTGAACAGAGGCATATCTAAAACAAAACAAACTTGACTTGTTCAACACATCCTCACAGTCACATGCTGATGTTGATAACTCTAACACTCTCCCTCAACATCAGCTTCCAAACTCTTTATCATGCCGAGCTGATGACAAAAGCTTTCAAATTTGCTGCCACTTAGACCTTTTGTGAATAAGTCTGCGACTTGGTCTTCTGATTTAATTTGCCTCATCTCAATCTCTTCTTCCAGAACCTTTTCCCTGATAAAATGATAATGCACTTCCACATGTTTTGTTCTTGCATGAAAGACTGGATTCTCCGCCAAACGAACTGCCGACTAGTTGTCACAGTACAATAGAATGGCATAGTCCACTAGTTGATGTAGATCGTTCATCAGCCGTATTAGCCAAGTACTCTCTTGAGCTGCCATTGCTGCTGCTCAGTACTCTACCTCCATTGTTGACAGAGATACAGTCGGTTGTCTCTTGCTACACCATGAAATTGCTCCTGATCCAAGCATAAACACATACCCGGTAGTTGATCTACGGGTGTCGTCATCTCCTGCATAATCAGCATCACAGTAGCCAACTAGCTTGCAATCTTCACCTTTCTTGTACAACAGACCACAATCCATTGTGTCCTTCACATATCTCAAAATTCGTCGAACTGCATCCAAATGAGGCTTCTTTGGATTTTGCATGTATCGACTCATCACACCAACTGTATAAGAGATATCGGGTCTAGTTAAAGTTAAGTAAAGCAAACTATGTTATTGTATGTCTTTATGTAGATGATATGCTCATCGTTGGTAGTAATAATGATATGATTAAAACTACTAAGAAAATGTTGAATAAACATTTTGACATGAAGGACATGGGCATTGCTGATGTAATTCTTGGTATGAAAATTACCAAAACATCAAAAGGATATGGTTTGTCACAATCTCATTACATTGAGAAAATACTTGACAAATTCAGCAAAGATGATGATCATCTTGCTAAAACTCCTGTAGATGTTAATTTGTATCTTTCTAAGAATGTACAGGAAAGTATTTCTCAATTAGAGTATGCCCAAATTATTGGAAGCTCAATGTACTTGATGAACTGCACTCGCCCAGATATAGCTTATGCAGTAAGTAAATTAAGTAGGTATACGAGTAATCCGGGAGTAGAACACTGGAAAGCAATTATAAGGGTTCTTAGATATCTCCGATTTACTCGTAACATTGGGCTTAATTATACTAGATATCCAGCAGTACTTGAAGGATACTGTGATGCAAATTGGATATCGGATACAAGAGACTCAAAGTCCACTAGTGGGTATGTCTTTACTCTTGGTGGGGCGGTTGTATCTTGGAAATCTTCTAAACAGACTTGTATTGCTAGGTCTACTATGGAATCTGAATTCATAGCTTTAGACAAAGCAGAGGAAGAAGCAGAATGGCTTCGCCACTTCCTTGAAGATATTCCAATATGGCCAAAACCGGTGCCTGCTATATGCATACATTGCGATAGTCAATCTGCAATAGGTAGAGCACAGAGTCATATGTATAATAGTAAGTCACGACACATTCGTCGTCGACATAACACCGTAAGACAACTACTCTCTAATGGAATTATTTCTATAGAATATGTTAATTCTAAAGACAACATAGCGGATCCACTAACCAAAGGGTTGGCAAGAGAGTTAGTTGAGAATTCATCGAGGGGAATGGGACTAAAGCCTATGAAATAAGAGTTACCACAACGGCAACCCAACCTAGTTGACTGGAGATCCCAAGATCTAGGTTCAAAGGGACAACTGAGTTGTGATTGACTCAGAAAGATCACTGTGGAGTCCAACTCCTACCCATTTCTATGATGAAATAAGTGATGTCTGCAGCGATTTAGGTTAAGTAATACTTTTAATGATTCTTATATCTAGGTAAACCTAGTGGAGTATGGCATGATACTTTTCATAAGAATCACCTATGTGAGTGTGAACTGGGCCGGTTCTATAAGATTTGTGAAGGGCTACAAGTCTTTAAAGCACTCATGAAAGACCAGGTTGTTTAATACTATGTTTGGTTGGGGGATTTGGGGAGAGATTTAGAAAGGGAAATAGAAAAGATAGGTGAAATGTGAATAAAATATTCTTATATTTCACCTAGTTTCACACACATTTTTCCTTTTCTTTTTCAAATCTCTCCCCAAATTTCCCAACCAAACACAGCATAAGGGATTGCTTGGACAAAAATGTAACTAGGGACATGATGTCAATATGAACCACACAGAATTATCATGGTGATTAAGGGATTGCTTGGGATGAGACTCAGCTCTGTGGAAAATTCGATGACGCTTCGATCAAGGCTGTAGTTTTCTTGCCCCTTAACATCATTATTCTTCTTCATCTAGATATCAAAATGTTTTTTTGTTTGGTTTTTTTTTTTTTTTTTTTTTTTGGTTATAGGAGATTTTACCCTTCTTTTTTACTTTATTTGTTTTGGATAAATCACAATAATATCTTTGGTTTTAATTTTTTAGAAATTGAGTTTATTTATTTATATATATATATATTTTATTATTTTTAGTGAATATTTTAAAATTTTAAATAAAATTTTTTTATTGTTTTAAATACACCTTACTTAGATGTTTTTATAAAGTAAAGTATTTATAAAAAAATATTTTAAAAAATCAATAAATACACAAGAATACGAAAAATGTACTATATATACATATTTTGTATTTTTGGTATGTAGTGAATTTTAAAAATATTTTTTTCATAAATATTATACTTTTTAAGTGTATCTTAAAAACTACAAAAACTGTTTAAAATATTAAAAAATTCAATAAAAACAAAAAATAAAAAAGGAAAAAATAAAAAATTTCAATTTTCTAACAAGTGAATCAGGAGTTATGAAACCAAACAAGCTAAATAATTTTTATAGTTTAAATGAACAATCATTTTATTTTTTATAATTTCAATTTTCATAACTTAATTTTTTTTTTTAATTTTGTTGTAATATGGTTACTCTATCCCTTACCTTTAAAGTTTGGAACGAAAAAAGTTCATATGTAAAACTAAAATGACTAGAATGAAATTCAAAACAAATTATAAAGACCACTAGAGTAATATATGTTGGAACAATCTTCTATGTAAAATAAAATAACTTGAAAATAAATTCAAACAAAATAAATAAATAACATACCAGATTTATTTATCGAACCGAATTAAAATTAAGACCAAGTCGAGTGTGTGACACTCTGTCCTTAAGACAAATTCGCCCCGCTATGGTGCTTACGGTTGAATGGCGTCTATCTCCCAGGATACAATGATCTTCACAAATTTATAGAAGCACTTCAAATAATTTGTTCAGCGAACCAAACCTGCGATCTATACTCTCTTTGATTACCCTAAAATAATATGAAGAATAAAGGATGCAAGAGAGCAAAATGAAGGCAAGGAAAATGAATTTTCGGAATCCTCAAAATTGGAATGGGGCTGCCTTTATATAGGCTTTGTTGGCACCTATTCAAATTGAATAGAAAAGGTATGAAGAAGGGACATACCCCTTCCTTTAAAATAAAGAGACACCATGAAAGGTTTGCACCCTTTCATTCAAAATAGAGACCCTTCTTTTAAAACAAAAAGACACCATGAAAGGTTACACCCTTTCATTCAAAATGGAGTCTATTTCAATTCACAACTACCTCTTTATAAATTTTCCAACAATCCCCCACATGAATGAAATTGATAGAGAGAAAATGCAACAACATGATGTAAATATAGAGAGTACAAAAATTGGTAATATTCTGCAAAGGACAGGTAGCTTTTGGCTTTGAACCTTCTCTTGTGAGACACTATCGGATTTACTAGCTAACCAGTGAACATGATGTCTTAAACTGTTCAGCCGTTTGTGTAAACCAAGACAATAGAACTCACACAATATATCCCCAGACACACACTACAAGAATTAACACTTTTGGCAACAAAAAAATTGGTCGCTAAAAGTCTATTTTTGGTCGGCAAAAGTTATCCGCGACCAATTTTTTTGGTCGCTACTTTGGTCGCCAATTGAGGGTCGGCAAAAGTAATTCGCGACCAAAATTTTGGTTGGTCGGGAAAAGTCGGATTTAGCGACTAAATTTTTGGTCGCGAAATATATCATTACCGCGACTAATTCATTTAGTCGCTAAAACACTTTGGTCGCAAAAAGTGATATTATCCCGACCAAAAAGTTTGGTCGCCAATTATCACATTCAACGACCAAAAATTTTGGTCGCCAATCGTGACGTTCCGCGACCAAAAATTTTGGTCGCCAATCGTGACATTCCGCGACCAAAAATTTTGGTCGCCAATTGTCACATTCCGCGACCAAATAGATTAGTTGCCAAAAGTCGAGAAATCGCCGACTACCAATTTAGTCGCCAAAAGATAAGAAATTGCCGACCAATGATTTTAGTCGCAAAAGTGTAGAATTTGCCGACCAATTTTTTAGTCGTCAAATCTCTTTTTTTTTTTTGGTCACAATCCTTTTTTGTTTATAACCAGCCAATCCAATATCGAACAAAATTCAATCAACCCAACCACAATTACGGAACAATAACATTTTAAAAAAAAAAAAACTAAGAAATCCAAACAAGATGTCCAGTAAAGCTAAGTATGCTCATTGAAGTAACTTCAGACCTCAAAAGATTTACAACATGAATGACTCGTCATTGTAATACATAGAATTAGACTGAATTCTGGTAGGAACAAAATTTCTTAGTAGTAAAATTGATTGAAAGAGAGATTCATACATGCCAAAGTTTTAATTAAGCAGCAAGAAAACTGAACCAAAATCCAAAAATAACAGAATAACTATATGAAGAAAGCTGCTGCGTAAGACCATTCTTCGCTTTTGCTTCCGGCATGCAATAACCACAAAATCCACAACATCTCATTTCTTCTTCCCAGCCTTTGCACCATCTCCGGCCTTGGTCTGCACATTGTGTAACAATGTGCAGACAGAGAGATTAACCAGTGTACGTGTACCCCAAGGCCAAGATAAGCAATTTCCTTACCTTCTTTACACCACGGATCTTCTTGGTCCTGTTCTTCCTTTCCTTCAATTGCTTCCTTGACTTCTCCACCTTTGTGTCCAGGCTGTTCTGCGAAGGAGAAATAGACAAGAAATAAATACACTATAAAGAAAATGAAAAACTTCTAGAGATAAATTCCATATGCTCACTTTCTTACTCATATCATGATAACAAAAGAATACATAGGAAACCTCAATATGACTTGATACTGCCATGTACTCAGAAGATGATATGTATTAAACCCAAACCTCAGAAGGTGTAAGTGTAATTTACCCAATAAATAATGACAGAAACGTAATCTAATGGGCAAAAAAGTAGTTTTTACAATTTTACAACCTAAATCATACAACACCTATTTTCTTGCTCACAATATATTGGACAACTTACACCATACAATCAAACACTCATCTTCTCCGGTCCTCATTTCAAAATAGTGAATAAAAAAAATGAGAGTTTGGTTGAATGGTTTAATTTGTTCAAAACTTTAAATGACATTTTTGCCCATCAAATTAGTCTTTTAATTGTCAAAGACTTGGACAACCATCTCCAATTGAACCACGTTATCTGAAATTAGAAATTTTAGGAACTAAACAAATGAAATTAATAGTTTAAGAATGAAATAGAAAAAATGGCGATAGTTTAAGACATAAAAGTGAAATTAACCCAAATTGAAATGGCAAAGGTTTTACTCATTTAACATGACAAAGAGGCAACAGCATGGTGGGGGCACTTACAAGTTACAGCTGTGACAGATAATAAAACTACATTTTTTTGAAAGAACCAAAAAAATTAATTAAATTAAATCATAGACAAGCCATATGTCAAATTTGCTTGACCAGACAGACGTATCAAATAAAGGTAATAGATGACAAAACCCCATGTGCAGCTAGCTTCCTCACATGAGTCACTACATGAGACACTGTTGTCATACACTTAACTGTCTGGTCTCATTGGTAACACATCCAAACATTAGGACAAAAGGATTCATGCGCCAGAAGCTGGCAAAAGAATTATAATAGCCCAAGTTATTAATGAACAATGAAATGAACGAGCTTATAAGAACTCATAGTCAAGAACAACTGCGAAAGACCTTCCTAAGAATGAGAATAGAACTCCACTAAAAAACAAGAAAAATTCTTTTTTCATTTTGAGTGGGGGCATTTCTAGTTGTTAATTCAGGCATTTTATAAATTGGGAATACTGATAACAGAGTCAATCATCTCTAGATGTTCTCTTGTATTTTTCAGGACACAACTGTTCATGCAGGATTTCTATTCATAAATTTCAAAGTTTTGCAGCTTTTTATTACACAATAAACATCCATCAAAAGCTACTTGAGATCCTCAATTTCTCTTCCCAGTACATGTTTTGGTATGCTCAAGCCAATGAATTACACCTATAGTTTATTTTTACAATTTGAATCAAGTGTAATAGTCTGCGGGTTAACGTCATCAAACTGCTTTAACTTAAATCATGCCATATTATTATAACTTCCATGCTGATGCCAAATCCAACACACATTCCAGTTGAAGTTGTCAAACAATAAAAATGGAAAGCCAAAAATGCCCTAAGCTAGATGTAATTAACACAAAATAACAGCCTGATCTTAGCGATAAACAACTCAAAACACTAGGAGATCATATACTTGCTTGTCAATTCTCAATAAATACCAAGCCTTTATAGTCTAAAGATCAGAAAATCCAGTCTATTGCATAGGACCAAAGTGAACAACTGGACCATGATTTAAAGCAACTACTGTACAGCTTTAACAGCTATCCTCCTACTCATTAAGAAAGTCAACAAGTACAGATAATTTCACCAACTTTGGACCAAATTTAAGACCATGGACCAAGATAGCACACAGAACTTCAATAGAAGTTTATTATTTCACAAGATCTACCTAAGGTGATCACATAATTGACATACAAAATTGTTGAACAAATCCAACGAGTTAATGATTCTTTTGAGATATCATACAGCCGCATAATATCTATATTATATTGCATAGAGGAGTGTTATGCCCTATTGAATGCCACATGGCAAGGCAAACTCCTCCCCACTCTCCAAGCCGCTATTCCTGTTCATGGATTTTTTGTAATGAATATATATATATATATTATACAAAACCATGTGTTCTACTGTCATTGCTACAAATGCAAGGCCATAAATATAACTAAAATAATAAAGTTTAAATAATTAGCAAAGTTTGCTAATTAAACTGATTGATAAGTTTCCTATATGAATTGTATTTCTACTTAAAGCTTCTCCCTAATTGGTAAAATGCAAAAAACAATACATAAATTTTCTTGATTAGTAAAAATTTAAAATATGCATAAAGTTTTCTTAAATAAAGCATAAGATTTTGTGATTAAACCAAATGGTCAATTTTCTAATTAAACTGATTGTTTAAAACCATCAAGTGTCCATTCCTTTCATATATATATATATATATATGTGTGTGTGTGTGTGCATTTTTCTAACAAGGACTAGTGTTAGGAAATGACCTTTGGGTGGTTATACCCCCACATCCAGATATACTAATGATCTGAAAAACATTGCACATGTTACCTTGTAAAGTTCTTCATCAAATTGTGCTAACTGAGCACACTTTGCCATGATATCTTTCCTCATAAAGAATGGAGTTTGCAATGCAGTGTACCCCCTTTTCTCCACAAAATCAAGACCAAAATTAATTAGAGCTTGATTAAGGCGTACACCATCTCCTTTCAGATAGAAACCTCTACCTCCAGCTACATTAGCACCTAGATGTTTCAAGACCATTTGCATTAGCATCGTAATGAACCTAATAACACATAATTATAAAAGAATTGCATTTGAGAGAATCTAATAAGCATGGATACAACCACAGAACGGACACAACAAGGATACGACCAAAAAAAAAAAACGTTTTATATACGACCAACTAGATGTTTCATCCATGGCTAGCATTTATTGTCTAAAAGTCAAGAAAATAAAATAGAATAGAGACAGGAACCATTTGCTCAATGAGTTCCATCAGATGTGTCTAAGAAAAAACAGTAAGAAACTAAAATCAGTATAATTGAACAAATAAACCACAGATTATATGTGTCCCTGCAATGAAATGAATAGTCATAATTGTCATAGTGATTTTTTCCCCCACACCAATATAACAACAGTTCAGATAACTAAAGTTTATCTTTCAAAGAAAGCTTTCTATGACAAATCTTATGGGGGTTGTTGATTTTCAGTCATAATTGTAGCATGGAAATCAGAAATAACCCACAGAAATACTTGAAAATATCAACCTCCCATGAGGCTCGGGTGAGCATTGCTTATTCCATGCAATAGTTTTCTTCTCCTATTTTAAGAAAGTGAAAGAATGATAAACTATACTCTTAACTAGGACCAAATGGAATTTTCAAACCCATGCACCAGTTTCAACAGAATAATTTAAATGATGCAGATAACAGCAACTCCAAGAGGTAAGTGAGATTTCATAATCTCATAGACCGAGGTCAACTGAAATTTAGGTACACTAAGGGTTTCCATTACCTTCCCTTGCTCATTTTCAAAAACCAGCTAAAAAGTGGAAAGCATAATAAAGCTCACACACGTAGAAGGTAACCGCCATTCACAAATATGCATATAAGAGAATAGTGAATCACGAATCATAAGATTCACTTTATTTAACATATTATATAATTTTATATACACATTTATAAACTATAAACACATAAAAATACATACAGGATTTAGAATGAAATAAATATCAATATTACTAAATTATACATGTGTATACAGTATATACATATAAAACCACCTATATCAAAGATTTTTTGTAATCATAGTAACTCAAAATCAAAATCATGGGTTTTATTCAAGATTATTTTCACTGTTTAAAAAAATTCAATCAATTCGAGGATACACAATAAACGGAACAAATGAAAGAAAAAGATTATCATACCTGCTTCTATTGCTGCCACTGCTTCCTGTGCTTCCACTATTAAAGCAACGAAGAAGAAATTTGGGCCTGGCATTAAATCAAGTAGAAATGTTCTACAAATTGACTAGGAATGTTAGGCACGGCAATAAAATTTCAAGAATGTTGGACCCAGCATTAAAATTGAGCTATACGAAATGGGATAGTTGAGTAGAAATTTCCTCACAATCTACAACATGAATAAATTGTGCCTTTGCACTATCAAGTGGAAAGCAACAGTACAGATCACAGATTGCTTTCAAAAGGATAACCTAAAAAAGGCATGAAAACCACATAAAAATTAAGTCTTTAGCATCCACAATTGACAACAATCGAAACTAATAATCTCAAAACTTCATGGACAACAATTTGTGCAAATTAAGTATAGCATAACATCTTCATCAAATTAGACTTAAACACTGACCATTGAATCTAATTGTCATAAAAATCTACTAAACATGAATTCTCGAGGTGTTGCAAAACAGAGAGAAAAATAGAACAATCTCAAATTCCATGTCCGCAACTGTCTGGCATGTTAGATCCAGCAGGCTCTTTATGTTCAAGTAGTTTGCAGCCTGAGGGCATATTAATAAAATTGGAATAAGGTATGAAACAGATGAGTCATATTCAGCAAGTTCACATCTTTATGTTCAAGTAGTTTGTACTTCAATTTTCAATATGTAGAATTGTTTAATATTTCGCAATAAACTACCAAAGCAATAAAATTCTTAAAAATTATTTAAACAAACCAACACTTGAAAAGAAGCTGATATAATTGTCAGATACATGCACATTTACACAATCGTTTGTTATTGTTCATAGTTTCTAGTCTGCACATATATCAAAAATTCAACAAAGCTAAGTAAGCAAAGCGAGCTTTTTAAAGAAGCTGATAGTATTCTGAGATACAAAGTTACAAACCCATGCAATCACATGTCATTCTTGTTCAGATCTAAGTCCATCAATCAAATTGAAAACCATATAGATATCTTTTTCTTTTCTTTTCTTTACTCAACATCATGCACAATCCGCATTTCAACTCAAAAAGTAATGCATTTGCTAAGTTAAATGAATAAACAGAACATACAGCTTCAGCAAGAGAATCTGTCAGCTCCCATTCATGAGCGGTGTTTTCTATTATTGGGACAACAAGCTCATCATAATAACCATGCCATTGAATTCCTTTTATCATTTCCATATGAGTAATCTGTAATCAAACAAAAAATGCACAATAATGAGATGGAAGACCCAATCAAGACCAAACAAAAGTCAATTTTCAACAAGTTGATGGAACCATCTGTTAACGCTGGCTGTTGTCAAAATAGCCTCGATTATTATTTGGTAATGAGATAATTCCCCAACCACAGTTATCAGAATAACTCTCTTGCAACGAAAAAAGATGCCCATTTCTAAAACCCAAAAATTAATATATATTACAGGGAGAAATTTCTTTTCCATTTTCCATAAAACTCTTGTAGATGCTCTAAATTTTTGGGGAGAAATGTTCCCAGGAGTGGTACAAATTGAATTTTTTTCTTTTTTTAGTGGCACATAAATCCCATCTTAGGTGCAGGATTCCCCTACAGGGGTTGACATTTCTACTCTAGAACCTGGATTCCTTGATTAAGAGCAATAATCAAGTTAGATTGGGGATTACATATGAAAAAATAGATTGTGGAAAAGTTATTGGAATTATTTATACTCAAGTACAAGAGCTAAAGTTCAAAAATTTACTCGAAACTCCTTTGCTAAAGGATTTATCATTGTCACGAGACAAGATTCCATTCCATGACTGTGAATAACAGCACCAGCATTACGCATATCGTATGCCTGCAAAACAAAGCAAAGGTGTTATTTTACTTGGCAAAAGAAAATCATAAAAAGGAAAAAAAAAACATAAATGAACCTAGATTTATTGAATGGCTACACCCCCTGAAACATCAAAACTCTGTTTCCCACACCTTGGGCATTGAGGGCTTGGCAGACACCGGCCTAGTAAACGGAACCTCATTCATCTCCCACAGCGTCGCCGCCAAGTTCCTCGCAGACACCGGCCTCGACCTCCCACCACAGCTCTGCGACGGTGCGTACTTGGGTGAATCCAAAGCCGCCGCCGTCGTCCTCCAAGACGGAACCGGAGTGCTCGATATGGATCCCCGAGGCTTACCCACCAAAATGGCCCGCTTGAATCGGTAATTCTGCAACACAAAGGACGAAGACGAAGACGACGAGCAACCCCTCTTTCGGATCTTACAGGATCCGGGAATCAAACCCTCCACAACCCGATTCTGCCTTGGCATTATCAATTTCAATTTATCACACACTCTCTCTCTCTGATCTACGAAGAAGAAAGGATTTGCATTTAAAACTTCAAACCCTAGAAATTTATGATATGGGTTTTGAAAGTGTATGTATATGCTTTTTCATAGCTGGAGCTGGTGGATGAGTGGGTTGGGGTAATCAGTAGTAGGAGAGCGATGCAAACAAAAGGAAATGAGAGAGAGAGAGAGAGCATGTGAAGGTGAATGCGTGGAACAACGTTTTAAAAATGGCGACCAATTTTGTTTGTCGCAAAAAAAATTCAATTCCCGCCTCTATAAAAATCAAATTTGCCTCCCAAATTTTTGGCGACCAAAAGATCATATTAGTCGCAGAAAAAGTACCTTCGCCGACTAATGTTTTTTAGTCGCCAAATCTCACTCAATGGCGACTAAAATATTAGTCGCTAAAAGTACAAATTTAGCGACTAATTTTTTTTGGTTGCTAAAAATAAGTTTTTGGCGACCAAATTTTTGGTCGCCAAAAAATATGTGACCTTCCGCGACCAAATTTGTAGTTGGTCGGCAAAAGCATATCACTTTCTGCGACCAACTCATTTTTTGGTCGCCAAAATATAACCTTCTGCGACCAATAATATTTGGTCGCCAAAAATAAACATCATTCGCGACTAATTAATATTTGGTCGCCAAATGTCATTTTTTTGCGACCAAAATTTTTTTGGTCGGCAAAAGTGGTCGCAAAATGTGTAAATTCTTGTAGTGACAGTTTAGTTCTCACTATTGTGTTCATTTTGGCCCTGAACAACCTGGTCTTTCATGAGTGCTTTAAAGACTTGTAGCCCTTCACAAATCTTATAGAACCGGCCCAGTTCACACTCATATAGGTGATTCTTATGAAAAGTATCCTGCCATACTCCACTAGGTTTACCTAGATATAAGAATCATTAAAAGTATTACTTAACCTAAATCGCTGCAGACATCACTTATTTCATCATAGAAATGGGTAGGAGTTGGACTCCACAGTGATCTTTCTGAGTCAATCACAACTAGGTTGTCCCTTTGAACCTAGATCTTGGGATCTCCAGTCAACTAGGTTGGGTTGCTGTTGTGGTAACTCTTATTTCATAGGCTTTAGTCCCATTCCCCTCGATGAATTCTTAACTAACTCTCTTGCTAACCCTTTGGTTAGTGGATCCGCTATGTTGTCTTTAGACTTAACATATTCTATGGAAATAATTCCATTAGAGAGTAGTTGTCGTACGGTGTTATGTCGACGACGAATGTGTCGTGACTTACCGTTATACATATGACTCTGTGCTCTACCTATTGCAGATTGACTATCGCAATGTATGCATATAGCAGGCACCGGTTTTGGCCATATTGGAATATCTTCAAGGAAGTGGCGAAGCCATTCTGCTTCTTCTTCTGCTTTGTCTAAAGCTATGAATTCAGATTCCATAGTAGACCTAGCAATACAAGTCTGTTTAGAAGATTTCCAAGATACAGCCGCCCCACCAAGAGTAAAGACATACCCACTGGTGGACTTCGAGTCTCTAGTATCCGATATCCAATTTGCATCACAGTATCCTTCAAGTACTGCTGGATATCTCGTATAATGAAGCCCAATGTTATGAGTAAATCGGAGATATCTTAGAACTCTTATAATTGCTTTCCAGTGTTCTACTCCCGGATTACTCGTATATCTACTTAATTTACTTACTGCATAAACTATATCTGGGCGAGTGCAGTTCATCAAGTACATTAAGCTTCCAATAATTTGGGCATATTCTAATTGAGAAATACTTTCCGTATATTCTTAGAAAGATACAAATTAACATCTACAGGAGTTCTAGCAAGATGATCATTGTCAAGTATTTTCTCAATGTAATGAGATTGTGACAAAACATATCCTTCTGATGTTTTGGTAATTTTCATACCAAGTATTACATCAGCAATACCCATGTCCTTCATGTCAAAATGTTTATTCAACATTTTCTTGGTAGTTTTAATCATGTCATTATTACTACCAATGATGAGTATATCATCTACATAAAGACATACAATGACATAACCTTTATCTGTGTTTTTAATATAAACACATTTGTCACACTCATTAATTTTAAATCCATTTGACATCATTGCCTTGTCAAATTTCTCATGCCATTGCTTTGGCGCTTGTTTTAAACCATATAATGATTTAACCAATTTACACACTTTCTTTTCTTTCCCTGGAACAGAAAACCCTTCTGGTTGTTCCATGTAAATTTCTTCATTTAACTCACCATTTAAGAAAGCGGTTTTCACATCCATTTGATGAATTTCTAGATTGTATAGAGATGCAATGGCAATTAGCATTCTAATGGATGTTATTCTAGTAACCGGTGAGTATATGTCAAAGTAATCTAGACCTTCTTTCTGTCTACAACCTTTGACTACAAGTCTTGCCTTGTATTTATCTATTGATCCATCCGTTTTCAATTTTCTTTTGAAAATCCACTTGTACCCAAGAGGTTTACAACCTGGTGGCAAGTCCACTAATTCCCAAGTGTGATTTTGCAAGATGGATTCAACTTCACTGTTGACAGCTTCTTTCCATAAAGTGCTTCAAGACTGGACATAGCCTCTTTAAAAGTTAAAGGCTCATTTTCTAACAAATATGTTAGAAAATCTGGACCAAAAGATTTTGAGGTTCTAGCACGTTTACTACGCCTAAGTTCCTCTTCCTCATTTTGATCTAACTCTTGTTCTTGATCATGTTCTTGATCCTGACTAGTAATAGCATCAAAAGATCTTTTATTAGTACTAGTCTCTTGTCCAGTCTTCTTTGGAAATACATGTTCAAAGAAAGATGTATTCCGAGATTCAATAATAGTATTTACATGCATTTCGGAATGTTTTGATTTATGAATCAAAAACCGATATGCACTACTATTCTTGGCATAACCAATGAAAATGCAATCAATGGTCTTAGGACCTATCTTAGTCTTTTTAGGACTAGGAATAGCCACTTTAGCCAAACACCCCCACACTTTTAAGTATTTGTAGGATGGTACTCTTCCATGCCACAATTCATAAGGTGTTTGATTTATTTTCTTTCGGGGTACTTTATTTAAAATATAATTAGCAGAAAGTATTGCTTCCCCCCACAAGTTCTGAGGTAATCCAGAACTAATTAACATGGCATTCATCATTTCTTTTAAAGTCCTATTTTTCCTTTCAGCAATTCCATTTTGCTGAGATGAGTAAGGAGCGGTGGTTTGATGAATTATTCCATGTTCTTTACAAAACTCACCAAAAGGTGATTCATATTTACACTACACAGAAAATTAAACCAAATTCACAGAATTAAATTCTGTAAAAATAAAAGAAACAAGAATGTAACTTTTATTTTTCAATTAATTTGAAAATAAAATAAAATTTTATTTAAACAAATTAATTCCACACAGAAAATTAAATTCTGTAAAATAAAAGAAATAAAAACTATAACTTTAATTTTTCAATTAATTTGGAAATAAAATAAAATTTTATTTAACCAAATTAATTCGACACAGAAAATTAATTTCAGTAACACTTCAATAATTAAAATACTGAAAAACAGAATTTTAATTAATGAAAACTCAGAAAATAATTTCTAAAAAACCAAAATTAATTTTCTGACAAAATTCCACCAAAATATATTCTGAATTGTTAATGGCACCAGTATCGTACTACTAGTTGTTGTCAAAGAAAAGAGACAGTATATTACTTCTATCTGTCAAACAGCATATAATCACTATTTGTTTTTCCAACCAGAATATTATTTTGTAAATCCACAGAAAATAATTTTCTTCCGAAATTATTTACGAAGAATGAAAAAGGAAAACAAACGAAATATTCTGTAAACAGAATAATTCGAATCTATCTTAAGATTGTTGGAACAATCTTCAATGTAAAATAAAATAACTTGAAAATAAATTCAAACAAAATAAATAAATAACATACCAGATTTATTTATCGAACCGAATTAAAATTAAGACCAAGTCGAGTGTGTGACACTCTGTCCTTAAGACAGATTCGCCCCGCTATGGTGCTTACGGTTGAATGGCGTCTATCTCCCAGGATACAATGATCTTCACAAATTTATAGAAGCACTTCAAATAAATTTGTTCAGCGAACCAAACCTGCGATCTATACTCTCTTTGATTACCCTAAAATAATATGAAGAATAAAGGACGCAAGAGAGCAAAATGAAGGCAAGGAAAATGAATTTTCGGAATTCTCAAAATTGGAATGGAGCTGCCTTTATATAGGCTTTGTTGGCACCTATTCAAATTGAATAGAAAAGGTATGAAAAAGGGACATACCCCTTCCTTTAAAATAAAGAGACACCATGAAAGGTTTGCACCCTTTCATTCAAAATAGAGACCCTTCTTTTAAAACAAAAAGACACCATGAAAGGTTACACCCTTTCATTCGAAATGGAGTCTATTTCAATTCACAACTACCTCTTTATAAATTTTCCAACAATATATCCAATATACTTGTGGTTCTAATAATTTATCTTGAATTTCACTTTAGTTTCTCTAGTTTTGAACACATTTTATTTTTTATATTTAAAATAATAACACATATGATGGAAGAATCACATTACAATAAAATAAAAATGTAAAAATTAAATTATTTAAATGAAAAATACGAGTTCCAAATTAAAATTACAATTAAACTAAAGAAGCCTGTGATATAATTTATCCTATTTTTTTTAGGGATGAGTTTCTCTCTAGTCCACAAAAATCGTGCTATTGGGCTTGTGGCGCTTACCACGGGTTTCATTTTGATGATCAGAACTATTTAATGTATAGAGCTTATCGAGAACTTCATCCTTACAAAAAATCACGTTGATCGGATATCCAAAAATCCTTTGATCAGAACACATTTTGGTTAATAATTTATTTTTAAAATCATATTTATCATTGACAAAAATTATGATTTGATCAAGAAATTACCTATATTCGATCAATATGATTTTCTATAAAAACAAAATACTTGACAAGCCTTTCACATTGAATAGTATGAATTATCGAAGTAAAATTCCTAATGAGCCTTACAAATCTAACAATACGGTCTAACGTGGACCAGAAAGAAATCCATTTTTTTTTTTTTTTTAATCTTTAGGTGTGCCTGGGTAGTCCACTGGTTTTCAGTAAAGGAGTGGTGTCACGACCCCAAACCGCCCCTAGTAGTTTGGTGCCGTGATGGCCAGTAATCCGTAATTACCCAAGGCCAACTTTTCTAAACTTAACACAATCAGAGTATGGATATAGGGGGCTCACAAATGCGGAAGCGATAAAACAAATACAAGTGGTCCATAAGAGCTGTGCGTAGATCAAAGCAATGCCAAATATTTTCAATTAACTTACAACTTGAATACAACAAGTAAAATTACATGTTACATCTTGATCAAAAGGCTTCTCGAGCCGACATATACAAAATACAGCTAATACAAGTCAAGAAGCATGATTTTCAAGATTTGCCGACGTGCAAAGCAGGGCATCGCCGACGTAAATACAAAAGTAAAGCCGACATAAGCACGAATCCAAAACAAGCATCCAAAACGATCTAGGCGTCGCCGCCGTCCTGCTCATCACCTACATATATATAGAGGGGTGAGTACAAAACTCAGTGAATGGTACTAATAATAAAGGTTTTATATGAATATAGCTGAGGTCCTTCAAAACAAACTCATCAACTTTAGCAAGACGAGGGATGAACCGTATTCATCAATCAATTAATACAAGTAACCGAAGATGTTCACTGTCATAGGCAAAACAAGGGATGAACCGTATTCATCATTCAAGTATCATAACATCGGCGAAGCAAGGGATGAACCGTATTCATCATTCAAGTATCATGACATCGGCGAAGCAAGGGATGAACCGTATTCATCATTCAAGTATCATAACATCGGCGAAGCAAGGGATGAACGGTATTCATCATTCAAGTATCATAACATCGGCGAAGCAAGGGATGAACCGTATTCATCATTCAAGTATCATAACATCGGCGAAGCAAGGGATGAACCGTATTCATCATTCAAGTATCATAACATCGACGAAGCAAGGGATGAACCGTATTCATCATTCAAGCATCAAGGGCTGTACGATCCGTAATCGTTTGGTCAATAGTATTGCGAAAGTTTAGAGTCCTCCAATACAAGGGACTTGTGCACTTGGTACTGCGAAAGTTTAGAGTCCTCCAGTACAAGGGACTTGTGTTACTTAGGCCCGTAGCCCGATTTAACAAGGACCGTATCCTTTTACACATAGTACTGCGAAAGTTTAGAGTCCTCCAGCACAAGGGACTTTCCGAGGATAACAATCAAACAAGGCCATTTATTCATGCTTAGCAAATACCACGTCAAAACAAACAAACAAGATTTATCAAAAGCAAGTGTAACATAGCTTTATTAGAAATACCACTCACCTAGTTCTTCAGGTGTAGACTCAAAGCAATATCAAGGACCTACAATCACATAGCAAGTCACATTCTCAAAGCAAGTTCTATACACATGCAAATGATCTCGGCATTCTTGCCAGATCCAAGTCAAAGACAAAGCAAAACAAGCTGGGAGCTTAAACACTGCTCCCGTTTCTCAAAAGCACACTGGGTACCGTTCAGGACTAAGCCGAGGTCCCGCTAAACAAAGTCAGGAAAAACCTGGGTTTTCCTTTGAAGAATATGAAGAACATGATCATTAGAAAGATGGATGCAAGCTCACAACTTGTTACAAAAATCTGAGTTTTCATGCCAAGAGTTCAAATCATAGACCTGGGTACCCGTTCAAGAAAGTCATGCAAGAATAAACACAAAAACATGGTTTTCGTTCCAAACTTTTCGATCAAAATGAGGCCTTTTTCAAGAACACGTGGAAAACCATTTTCTCTTTCCAAAACCAACTTCAAAACGATGCATGACATGCAAAACAAATCCGATCATGCAACGCAGCTAGATATTCAGCAAGAACAACCAAAGGAGATCAAGATTCTAACCTTAAAACTCGGATCTAATGGTTCAAGCCACGAAGATCAAGCTTGGAAGACTACTCTCACTCAAGAACTCTTCTTCCTCTACTCTAGAGCTTCTCTCTCTAAAACAAAGATTTGAGACAAGAAATGATTTGTTTTAGGGTCTGCCGGCTGCCTTAACAATCAGCTCGGACACGTGGCGTTATCGGATTGGTTCATCTCCAAAAAGGTGATTGATAGACAAGACAAGTCTCTGACAGAGCGTATGTAGCAAGCTCGGGTAAGACACATCGGCAAAGAGATGACATCGGCTCAAAACAAGGATCCAGCAACAGGATAACAAAACATCGGCTAGGGAGGACGACACTTGACTAAGCTGTGCCACACCTTGGCCGGGGTGTGCCACATCTCGGCCTAGGCCATACCTGCCCAAGGACAAGGTTCAAGTGCAAAACATCTCGGCAATGAATGCCCGAGGTGAAGATGGGGTGGAACAAGATCTCAAGATAGTTCTAAGTACAAGGGTCAAAGGCGGACTAAGCTCAAGGTGACCTCGGCTACGCACACACACCAAGCAAAGATCAAAATCAAGCAAACAACTTTAAGCAAAACAAGACAAGGCAAAACCTTCAAATTAGCATACAAAGCAAGATCATGCAAGAGTGTATGCAAGTATGACAAGAGTAAGGTGAGGGTTGTTACAAGTGGCCTCTTTTTTTTTTTTTTTTTTTTGATACATCGGAAATAAGGAGTGGCCCATTTGAGGTGGTATCAAATAACTTGTTTCGGTCTAATGTGGACCAGAAAGAAATCTTTTTTTTTTTGGGAAACTTACTGATAAGTCCTATATACAAAGTTCAAAATTCATCTAATTTCAAAATAAAATACTTATACTAATTAGTCCTATATATTTTTAATTGTTACCAAAAAATTCTATTTTTTTTTAATTAAAATTTACAGATACTATTACATCCCACTAACGTCGGACTTCCGTCAAACGGTCACCAAAAGCTCGCCGGAGTATTGCTGGAAAGTCGCCAGAGTATCACCGGGAAGTCGCCAGAAGTTCACCGGACTGTTATGAATGCCAATGGAAGTCACCGGAATGTCCAGAATATTGCTCGAAAAAAAAAAGAATAAATGAAGAAATTAGAGCGAAAAAACATAGCAAAATGTGCTAAATATTGATAAACTAAAAGGAAAAAAAATGTAACGACAAAAAACAACAACAATGGAAAAAATATATGTTATTTTTCAATTTTTGTAGGGTTTAAGCAAACAATTTCTAATATTGATCGAACTACAAAGCGAGTTTTGAAACTGTAAAATGTTACAGTTTCAGAGCAAAAATCTATTCAGTATTTATCCTTATTAATCAAACTGAAAAACATATTATGAAACTAGAAAATTTTACAATTCTAAAGAATGTTATGAAACTGTAAAATTTTGCAGTTTTAAACCATGATTCATTTTAGCACCAAAAAAATTGAAACTGCAAAATTTTATAATTTTCACCGCATATAACTAATACTCGAAAACAACTTATTCAGAATTTGAAAATTTTCTCCATTAAAACAGAAAAATAGGCTTGTATAACAGAGAGAATGTAGAAAAATTGAGAAATTGAAACAAATAATAGATATAGAAAGAATATTGTACTCCGGCAACTATTTTTGGTTTAGATCTAATTGGATCTCATGTAAATCTACTCATCAGATTTGAGTAGATCTACTCATCTTCTTCGTTGTTGGTAAGGATGAAGTCATGAGTTGATGTGGATGGTTGGTGGTTGCCGGTGAATCCCAATCAATGGTGGTCGTCGGTCATTGGTGACTATATATTTGAAAGAGAAAGAGTATAAGAATGGTGTGATCACCGGTCATCATCTATGACAAAGAAAAAATGGAGAAAAAAAGAGAGAGGGAGAGAGGAAAACATAAAGAATGAGGCAAAAAATAGAGAGAGAGAGAGAGAGAGAGAGAGAGAGAGAGAGAGAGAGAGAGGAAAAGTAAGACTTTTGGGTCTCCTCAAATAGTTGTTGGATTAAATAGTGTACACATATTTCAAACAGGACTTATGAGTAATTGCCCCCTTTTTTTTTTTTTTTAATCTTTAGGTGTGCCTGGGTAGTCCACTGGTTTTCAATAATGGAGTGGTCTGTAACGCCCTCAAAATAATGGCATTCATAGACAAATGAAATAACCACATTCTTCTATTCATCAGGGTTTCATTACAAAAGTATTACATGTTAACAACAAAAGCAAAATGCCCTATGGGCTTACAGCTTTCCAAGTTAACACTTGGTTACAACAAAAGAGTACTAACTCATTTACACATTAAGCCCTTGGCTTGAATTTACATGTAATACATCAAAATAAAACGACAAAAGTATGTCCGCCTCTAGCCTCCCAAGCTATGTCCTTGGAGGTGGCATGCTACCTGCACCTGAAAATGATATTCCTATATAGGGTGAGCCACAGCCCAGTAGAAATATACTAAACCAACCATGAACAATGACTAAAAGATTAGCAATTGATAGGTGGCCAACACCGATACATTCACATAAATCACATTTTTATGTCGTACGACTTATGAGTCCAAGTTACTTTTCATTTTCCCTTTTTCAACAGATAAGCATGTCAGCTCTATCATCATCTCAACAGATATGTATAAAAACTATATCCCACATTCACAGATAAGCATATAAGCTATATCCACATTTCCAACAGATATGTATAACAACAATATCCTACATTCACAGATAAGCATATAAGTTGTATCCACACTTCACAAAGATAAGCATATGAGCTCTATCTTCACTTCTCTAGACAAGCATATGAGCTGTATCTACGGAGTTCATCCCCTATCTTCTCCCAACACTATCCGGTTTAGAGGTACATCCCCCATCTTCCCCTAAACCGCGGAGTACATCCTCCATCTCCTCCTCTACACATAACGTATACAAACACATTGGTTCTATATACAATCACTCAATACATACAATTAATGTATTCTATCAACCGTCAAATTCCATGACACAATCCATTGATTAGTTTTCGTTTGCCTAATCATCATGCATTGTCTACAACAATCACGACTATCCTCCACCGATAGCCCAAAGCAGTTATTTCTAAACAGAAAATAAATGCACAAATGGATATTCAATCAACATTTCAATTCGGTGAGTGATAAACAATTCAACTACACCCTTTAACCCCATACATTCCCAATCTCGACAATTTCATTTCATTTCCTCATTTCTCACAATTAATTATCCCAATTAATCAAATAATGTAATTAGGTCATTTTCCATAATTACCATCTCAACCCTTAGGTCCCATTTTCATCAATGATTCAACATTTATTCCATTTCTCTATACCAAACATGCATCTAGGTTTATTATAAATAAAACCCCAACTTTTGTAAAATAACACAGAAGCCCCAAACTCTCACAAAATTACCAAACCAACCCCAACATCTCAAAATACCAAAATTTAAAGACAAAATCCATAGAGAGGAGTAGGATATCCCTACCTCAAAGTTTGAGCTCCAAAGGAGATGAAGACCAAAATCAAAATTCTCCAAAGACCAAGATTCTCGGATGAAAACGACGCCCTCGACGATCAACACGACTTTTACAAAGGCCGAAGGTGAGGAACTCACCCTAGCTAGATCAAAATCTAGAGAGAAGGCAAGATTTTAGAGAGAGGAGCTCTCAAAATGGCTTTTAGAAAAAGTAGGAGAGAGAAAGAAAAGCAAAATGTGATTTGAAATCACCCAGCGGATAACTCATATACGCATGACCCGCTCGAGCGGAGAACACGACGCTCGAGCACCAAGAACAAAAATCTGGACACGCTCGAGCGTAATAAGGCCCGCTCGAGCGCGAAAACCAGTCCGCTCGAGTGTGGATTTCCCCCTCCCAGAACCTATACTCTGGAAGTACTACCTGCTCGAGCGCCCACCGACCCGCTCGAGCGCCACCGCTCGAGCGTAAACAAACCCGCTCGAGCGCAAAAATCACATCTGCAGAAGTTTTGCAGAGACCCGAAATACTGGAAGTGTGTAATCCCCGCTCGAGCGCAAGAAGACCCGCTCGAGCGGACAGGCCAAAATCTGGGCAACTAGTTTTGGTTTCTAAACTCAACCAACCTGTAACAAACCTGCCCACACATCCTATAACTCAAATACGATGTAAAAGGGATGTAAACAAGATAATAATCAACTACCAACATCCACGGACACATGTCCGGATCACTGTACAACAAGGGTAAATCCGGGATTGCTATAACCGTGGCCCATCTGAGATGGGTTGGGTTGAACAAAAAAGTTGTTTCCCTACCACATTGGCCATAAAGTTTTGTGATTGTTTTGCTGATTTGACATAATTATTCGGAAGTTTAATCCTGATAACAAGGGTTGGTTTGGGATGTGGGTTGATTTTTTAGTTTTTTGACTTTTTAACTATTTTAGCTTGGGGTTAAAAAACTTCGTTTGAGATATATTTTTTGGTTTTTTTGAATTTTGTAAGAGAAAAAATGAAATAATTATGGATTTGATGTGACATTTTATCATATTTGACTAAAATAGCCTATTTTATCTTATATGATTATTTTAGCCCAAACTAATATCCCAAACGGGGCCTAAATTAAACCCCATATTTTTAATTCTTTCATATCAATCTTTACATTTTTAAATTAACTAATAGCAGCTTTCTAGCCTTTCAGTTCTACTTGGCTTTTGAAAAATCTTGAATTGATTACTTTTGAGCATAAATAAAAATAATACATAAGTTTATTAGTAGCACGATCATTAGACAAATTTTTAGATATTATTTGAGATTTTTTCCTCCATTTTTTTTAAAAAAATATTTTTTCTTCTATGCTAAGATATACGTGTGATTTTCAATAGGAAATGATAATTGGTTGCTTTGGTGTGATTTTCTTCTCTTATAGCCAGTTCAAGGATTTTCTGGTGTTTATTACTATAAAATATTTCATTTCGCCTCTAAACTCTTTTTTATGCTTTTACTCCAACTTTAATTCCTCTTCTTATTTTCCTGTTGTTTATCCTCTTCCGTTTTAAAGTTCAAAAGAGAAGCGTCTCTCATATGATATTGTTGCAAGTATACCATTTATCTCTTTTCACTTCCTTTGTATATGTGTTTTATTGTGTTTATAATTTTTTTTTCTTGACTTTCTAAGTAAGGATGCTTTTATTTTTAATTTTTGTGTTGATATGAAGTTTATACATTAGAGTCATACAGTTTGTTAATAAAACCAAAATGTTTATGATTGAGTTACTTACCGTACTTTAAATAGTTGATTAGGAAATGTTTATTTTCAAAATATACAGCTAAACATATTTTCACTTTTTTAAAAAAAAAAAATCTTTTCAAAATTAACTTGACCTTGATTCATATTGACTGCAAATTTTTAGCAACAAATGGGATAAATTATATTTTAACCCAGCAATTTTATATTCGATTACATTTTGATTTCATCATTATTTGTACCGTGCCTTTAGGCACGGGCATACACTAGTGTTATTATAAGTTGTCACATTACTCTCTTTATTTTTTTACACATCTTTTCATAAAAAAATGTTGGACAATCTTCACTGTATTTAAAAGATTTAATTCTATTGTGTACACAACAACAATTAGAATTTAAAGAAATAAAGAAAAGGAGATAATTTGTTTGATTACAAAAATCAAACTCGAAATAAAAATAAATAAATAAAAACAGATTTTATTTTGTTACAAAAACAAAATTTAAATCTGATTTTAATAAATAAAAACAACACTGAAAATAAATTAAATAACTTACTTGATTTAATTTGTTCGAATTATTTTCTGATCAAGTCCAGTGTTTGACACTGTGTCCTTAAGACAGATTCGTCCTCTCCACGGTGCTTTCAGAATTTGGACGTCTATCTCCCGGGATGAAATTATCTTACCACAAACAATAGCAGCACTACAAATTGTTTGCCTTACGAACACACTAAGTGTTTACACTCTTTCTTTCAGAAATAAAATGCAGCAAGATGAAGAATATAATTAGCAGAGGTGAAATACGAAATTTCTGAATTAATAACATCAAATGAGGGTGGTCCTATTTATAGATGTAAAGGTGGCTCTTGGTTTTAAATTGAACAGGTATGATACCTATTGGTTTTGAATTCAAACAGATTTGAATCTGTTAACAATTCAAACAGATAGCAAAAACGGGAAGGGCCCTGTTTGGGTGTGCACTAATTCCAAACTAGTTTATTTCTGTTTGAAAACGGGAAGGGCCTTGTTTGGATGTACAGAAAATCCAAATCAGTTTAATTTGAATTCTGGATTTTATTTTACCAAAAAATAAAATTAAATTCAAATATTTTTTGCCCAAAAAGATTAGAAGCCCAACCCAACCACACATCACGCACCCGCGCCCAAGCCCAGGCCCAGCCCGACCAGACAGACGGCGGCGGCGCTCGCGCGTGTGGTGATTTTTGGGTCCAATGGGTCTAGCCCATTTTGCCCATAACCTCTCCCTCTAAAACACTTGGGTACCCCTTGGGGCACACCCCAAGTATCTCACCCAAGCCTTATAAACCCTTTCAAAACTTCCCACCAAATCAATGTGGGACAAGCCATTTTACAACCTTAAGGAATTTCCACCAAAACTCCATTTCCATGGAGCACACTTTGGCTTCAATTTCCCATTCACTCGGTAATGGTTTTTGTAACGCCCTCAAAATAAAGACATTAAACCCATCAAATAAGACATGCATTGATATGTAAAAGTTCCACATTCTTCCGTTTTATCAGAGTCTCATTACATAAGTATTACATGTTAACAACAAAAGCAAAATGCCCTACGGGCTTACAGCTTTCCAAGTTAACACTTGGTTACACAAAAAAGAGTACTAACTCATACACATTAAGCCCTTGGCTTGAATTTACATGTAATACATCAAAAGTAAAACGACAAAAGTATGTCCGCCTCTAGCCTCCCAAGCTATGTCCTTGGAGGTGGCATGCTACCTGTACCTGAAAATGATATTCCCACATACGGTGAGCCACAGCCCAGTAGAAATACACTAAACCAACCATGAACAATGACTAAAATATTAGCAATTGATAGATGGCCAACTCTGATACATTCACATAAATCACATATTTATGTCATACGACTTATGAGTCCAAGTTACCTTTCATTTTCCGTTTTTCAACGGATAGGCATATAAGCACTACCCACATTCTCAACAGATATGTATAACAACAATATCCACATGCTCAGATAAGCAAAAAAGCTATATCCACATTCTACAACAGATATGTATAACAACAATATCCACAGATAAGCATATAAGCTATAGCAATCCCGGGTTTACCCTTGTTGTACAGTGATCCGGACATGTGTCTGTGGATGTTGGTAGTTGGTTATTATCGTGTTTACATTCCTTTTTCTTCATATTTGAGTTATAGGATGTGTTGGGCAGGTTTGTTACAGGTTGGTTGTGTTCGGGAGCCTAGTGTTGCTGCCCAGAATTTTGGACCTTCGCTCGAGCGAGTAGTTGGTCGCTCGAGCGAGAGTGGGGTTCGTGTTTGGTGGGTCGAGCCAGAGTGGCTCGCTCGAGCGAGCGGTTGCACCTGGTTCTGGACCTGAGAGCTGTCTTTCTTGGCTCGAGCGAGCTTCCTTCGCTCGAGCGGTCTGGATTTTTCTTCGCTCGATCGAGAACTTCTTGGCTCGAGCGAGAGTTTTCTGTGTCTGGTCACTCGAGCGACCAAGCCTTCGCTCGAGCGAGCGTGTTTTATATCAGCGGACAGCAGCGTCTTAAACATCACTTTTTCACTTCCTTTCTTTGATTAAACCCTAAATCCGAGCCTCTCTCTCTCTAAACTTACATTCTCTCTAAGATTTGATCTCCCTAGGGTGTGAATCTAGCCTAGGGCCTTTGTTAAAAAGATAGAGGGTGTTGAGAGCTTCGATTTAATCTGAAAAAGTTTGGATTTGGAGCAAGTTGATCTTCGAGTCTTCATCTCCTTTTTGGCTAAAACTTCAAGGTAGGGATATCCTACTCCTCTCTATGGGTTTTGTCTTTAAATTTTGGTATTTTGAGATGTTGGGCTTGGTTTGGTAATTTTGTGAAAGTTTGGGGCTTTTGCGTAATTTTACAAAAGTTGGGGTTTTATTCATAATAAACCTAGATGCATTTTTGGCATAGAAAAATGGAATGATTGTTGAATCATTGATGAAAATGGGACCTAAGGGTTGAAATGTTAATTATGGGAATTGACCTAATTACATTGTTTAATTAATTGGGATAATTAATTGAGAAGAATGAAGAAATGAAATGTTGATTGAATATCCATTGTGCATTTATTTTCTGTTTAGAAATAACTGCTTTGGGCTATCGGTGGAGGATAGTCGTGATTGTTGTAGACAATGCATGATGATTAGGCAAGCTGAAACTAATCAATGAAGTGTGTCATGGAACTTGACGGTTGATAGAATACATTAATTGTATGTATTGGGTGATTGTATATAGAACCAATGTGTTTATATACGTTATGTGTAGAGGAGGAGATAGGGGATGTACTCCGCGGTTTAGGGGAAGATAGGGGATGTACCTCTAAACCGGATAGTGTTGGGAGAAGATAGGGGATGAACTCCGTAGATACAGCTCATATGCTTGTCTAGAAGTGAAGATAGAGCTTATATGCTTATCTTTGTGATGTGTGGATATAGCTCATATGCTTATCTGTGGATATTGTTGTTATACATATCTGTTGTAGAATGTGGATATAGCTTATTTGCTTATCTGAGAATGTGGATATTGTAGTTGTGCTTATCTGTTGAGCATGTGGTTAGTGCTTATCTGCCTATCCGTTGAAAAAGGGAAAATGAAAGGAAACTTGGACTCATAAGTCGTATGACATAAATATATGATTTATGTGATTGTATCAGTGTTGGCCATCTATCAATTGCTAATCTTTTAGTCATTGTTCATGGTTGGTTTAGTATATTTCTACTGGGCTGTGGCTCACCCTATATGGGAATATCATTTTCAAGTGCAGGAGGCATGCCACCTCCAAGAACATAGCTTGGGAGGCTAGAGGCGGACATGTTTTCGTCGTTTTACTTTTGATGTATTACATGTAACTTCAAGCCAAGGGCTTTTTGTGTAAACGAGTTAGTACTCTTTGTTTGTAACCAAGTGTTAACTTGGAAAACTGTAAGCCTGTAAGGCATTTTGTTTTGATGTTAACATGTAATACTTATGTAATGGAACTCTAATGAATAAAGGAATGTGGTTAGTTTATATGAAAATGCATGTCTTATTTGATGGGTTTAATGTTTTTTTTTTTTTTTTTTTAGGGCGTTACAACTTGGTATCAGAGCGTACCGGGTTCGAATACTTTGGGTACGTGGGAAGTGATTAGGATCACAATGGGTTTGTCTCGCTTGATAGAGACTTAAATGTAGTATCATATGCTATGTGCTTAATTGATAACATGCTTATGTGACTATGTGGGTATGGGATTTAATTTCTAGGATGTTGATTGGATCCTTGAGTTTCTGGGAGTCTTGTTGGAAAAGCACTTGATCAATGCTGTTTCTAACCGGAACTCTAGTAACGCCTCGGGACTATCATTATCCGGAAATGAAATTCGTAAGTGCTTATGTGTTTATGTGCTTATGTGGAGTGAATTACAGTTGTCCATGTATTAGGACGTGAGTGTTTAGTTTCGGCACATTTATGAATGTGCTAACGTTCTGTGTTGCCTTTATTAGGATGTCAGGACGAGGAAGAGGAGCTAGGCGTGGTAGACCTGCGAGGCAGGAAGCACCGTTACCGGGTGAGATTCCGGCAGTGCAGGAGGGGGTTGGGCAGGCCAATGTGGCCGAGCCAGTGGGTCAGCAGGCTATGGGTGCCTTGGCCAGAGAGATAGCAGGAGCTTTGGGTATTCTTAGAGCTGGGAATCAGGTAGCTGAGACAGGGCCTTCTTTCTTGAAGAGGGAGTTTTTCCGGTCTAATCCGAATGAGTTTGTCGGGGATCCGAAGGAGCCACTGAAGGCTGATGAGTGGTTAGAACAGATGAGTAAGACGTTCGAGATGCTTGGCATTGAGGACGGAGCACTGAAAGTGACCTTGGCATCCTTCCAGCTGAAGGGAGATGCGGGTCAATGGTGGAAGTACGAGAAGGCTCGTGTGGGCGGTACTTGGGAGGCGTTTATAAATGCTTTTCAGGAGAGATTTTTGTCTGCAGTAGCTAGGGAGAAGCTGAGGGATCAGTTTAGCCGGCTTAAACAGCAGGGCTTGTTAGTGGCTGAGTTTGAGGCTACTTTTACCAGTCTGTCCAGGTTTGCACCGGAACTGGTGGCGTCTGAGGAACGCCGTTGCTATGAGTTTGAGCGGAAGTTGAGGCGGGGCCTCAAGTTGAGAGTTGGTGGGTCTTACATCCGAGAGTATAGACACCTAGTTGATGCTGCTGCTCATATGGAGATTATGATGCAGGAGGAGGAGGAAGAACAGAGGGGCTCCAAGAGGAGCCAGGATAGTCAGAGTGATGGCAGGAGGCAGAGGGGTTCTAACCCTCAGCAGTCGCAGGGTGGTGTTGCTAGATCGACCTTCCCAGTGCCGAGTGTAGGCTCCGGGAGAGGTGGTCAGGGGGAATTCACTTGTTACAAGTGTGGCCAGCTGGGTCACAAGGTTTCAGTTTTCCCGCAGAAGGGTGGGGGTCAGAAAGCTGCTTCTTCTTCAGCTAGACCGCAGAGTCAGAGTTTGGGCAGGGGGCAGCCCTTGACTTGTTATCAGTGTGGACAGCCTGGGCACCTGAAAAGGTTTTGCCCGCAGTTGAGTGCCACTTCGGGAGCATCTGGTTCTAGGCAGACGCAAGGTTTTCAGCTAGCTCAGTCTGTGCAGGCCTCGAGGGCCAATCCGGGAGTTTCGTCATCCCAGTCTGTGCAGCAGTCTTTTGCTCCGAGAGGTGAGCAGGTAGACCAGGGGCCTATGGGGCGCGTGTATGCTGTTACCGCGCAGGATTTAGTACCGGCTCCATCAGTGGTGAGAGGTACTTTTCTGTTTTGCAACTCGGTTGCTAGTGTGTTGATAGACACGGGTGCATCTCATTCTTTTGTATCTGCTGCATTTGCATCTGTTTTGGAATTGGAGTTAGCACAGTTAGCATCTCCTATTTGTGTGGTATCGCCTTTGGGTGGTGAGTTGGTTCTGAAACAGGGTGTTAGAGGATGTGATATAGAGGTCGCCGACTATAGGCTTCCTTTTCCGTTTGTTGTCATGCCCATGAAGGGCTTTGATGTTATTTTGGGTATGGACTGGCTATCGTCATACCGGGCTGTTATTAATTGCTACCGCCAGAGGGTCACGTTATGTACCTTGAGCGGGGAGTGGTTCCATTTCTTGGGAGACCGGGTTGGTAGTGTTTTGCCACCGGGGTTTGATTCGCGAGGGCGAAGTGAGCTTAGTAGTCTACTTGCCAGCTTTGAGAGTGGTGAGAGTGGTGAGACCCAGCATGTATTGCCGAGGGTGGTTTGTGAGTATTCGGATGTCTTTCCCGAAGATCTTGTTAGTTTGCCACCTCACCGAGAGATAGAGTTCTCTATTGATTTAGTGCCCGGCACGGCGCCGATTTCTATGGCACCTTACTGTTTTGCTCCAGCAGAGTTGGTTCAGTTGAAAGTTCAGCTCCAGGAATTGCTCGATAAGGGCTTTGTTCGCCCTAGTGTTTCACCGTGGGGAGCGCCGGCCCTCTTTGTTAAAAAGAAAGATGGTGCCTTGAGATTGTGTATAGACTACCGGAAGTTGAATCGGGCTACGGTTAAGAATAAGTACCCTATGCCCCGTATAGATGATTTGTTTGACCAGTTGAGGGGTTCCCGTTGTTTCTCTAAGATAGACTTGAGATCGGGTTACCATCAGTTGAGGGTCAGGGAGGAAGATATTCCTAAGACGGCATTCCGTACGCGGTATGGCCATTACGAGTTTCTGGTGATGCCATTTGGGCTTACCAATGCACCGGCAGTCTTTATGGACTTGATGAACCGGATTTTCCGGGAGTTCTTAGACCGATTTGTGGTTGTTTTCGTGGACGATATCCTTATCTATTCGTCTTCTGAGGAGGAGCACAAGGCACACTTGGGAGTGGTGCTTGAGTTACTTAGAGCCCATAGGCTGTATGCCAAGTTTGGGAAGTGTGAGTTCTGGCTGAGGGAAGTCAAATTCTTAGGCCACGTGGTATCCGGGGAAGGGGTGTCTGTTGATACATCCAAGGTTGAGGCAGTGCAAGATTGGGCACAGCCTAAGAGTGTGTTTGAGATCCGCAGTTTTCTGGGATTAGCTGGGTATTACCGTCGATTTGTGAAAGATTTCTCCAGGTTAGCGTCACCATTGACTAGACTGACTCGGAAGGGAGTCAAGTTTGTGTGGAGTGAGACTTGTGAAAAGTCATTTCAAGAGTTGAAAGTTAGATTGACCACCGCTCCGGTGTTGATTATTCCGGAGAGAGGGTTGGGTTATGCGGTTTATTGTGATGCCTCACGAGAGGGTTTGGGTTGTGTGTTGATGAAAGAGGGGAAAGTGGTAGCTTACGGCTCACGTCAGTTGAAAATACACGAGAAGAATTACCCCACACACGACCTAGAGTTAGCTGCAGTGATCTTTGCCTGGAAAATCTGGAGGCACTACCTTTATGGTGAGAGGTTCGAGGTATTCTCGGATCATAAGAGTTTGAAGTATCTGTTTACACAGAGAGACTTGAATTTGAGGCAGAGGAGGTGGATGGAGTTCATCGAGGATTATGATTTTGAGTTGCACTATCATCCGGGAAAGGCCAATGTTGTGGCCGATGCCCTTAGTAGGAAGACCATTAGTGATGTAGCTTGTACAGCCATCTGGGAGTGGGAGATGTTGGGAGCACTTGGCGAGTTTGATTTGCTACTAGGCGAATCTGTTGAGGCTACGGCCTTGTTTTCTGTTGTTGCGCAGCCTACACTTGTGACTAGAGTGTTAGAGGCACAGAGAGGTGACCTTGAGGTAGAATCCCTCCGAGAGAAGATCTCCAGTGGGAAAGTTGAGAAGGGTTTGACGGTGTATCCCGACCTGAGTGTGAGATACCGAGACCGTTTGTTTGTACCGGAGTCTTGCCGAGAGGAAGTACTCCGAGAGTTTCACCATTCGCGCCTTGCGGTGCATCCGGGAGGTACTAAGATGTATCAGGATTTGGGTCGCCAGTTTTGGTGGCGGGGTATGAAGAGAGATGTGGCTGTTTTCGTATCGAAGTGCCTTACTTGCCAGCAAGTGAAGGCCGAGCATCAGAGGCCAGCAGGTTTGTTGCAACCCTTGCCTATTGCCGAGTGGAAGTGGGAGCATGTCACTATGGACTTCGTTGTAGGTCTTCCGAGGACTCAGCGGGGTAGTGATGCTATTTGGGTGGTTGTGGACCGGTTGACTAAGTCGACGCACTTTATTCCTATGCGCGTGAGAGATTCGGTAGATCATCTTGCCGATTTGTATATTCGGGACGTAGTGAGATTGCACGGGGTCCCAGTGACGATCATCTCAGATAGAGATCCTCGTTTTACTGCTAGGTTGTGGCAGAGTTTGCAGAGTGCCTTGGGCACTAAGTTGACCTTTAGTACGACTTATCATCCTCAGACTGACGGGCAGTCCGAGCGTACTATTCAGATCCTCGAGGATATGCTTCGGGGTTGTGTCCTGGACTTCAGTGGGACGTGGGAGAGGCACTTGCCATTGGTAGAGTTTGCCTACAACAACAGTTTTCAGTCTAGCATCGGTATGGCACCGTTTGAGGCCTTGTATGGCCGACTGTGTAGGTCTCCAGTTTGTTGGGCCGAGGTGGGTGATGCACCTTTGTTGGGTCCGGAGTTGGTTAGGGAGACGACGGAGAAAGTTGAGCTTATCCGTAGGAGGCTTGTTACAGCCCAGAGTCGACAAAAGAGTTATGCCGACCGTAGGAGGAGGCCTTTGGCGTTTGAGGTAGGTGATCATGTCTTTCTGAAGATATCACCTAGGCGAGGTTTGATGAGGTTTGGGAAGAGTGGGAAGCTATCTCCTCGATTTATTGGTCCTTTTGAGATCCTTGAGAGGATAGGTGAGGTTGCTTATCGGTTAGCCTTACCGCCGCAGTTGTTCAGGGTACATGACGTGTTTCATGTGAGTATGCTTCGGAAGTATGAGCCAGATCCATCACATGTGTTGGATTGGACTGATTTAGAGGTAGATGAGGATGCCTCGTATGAGGAGAGACCGGTTCGGGTCTTGGATAGGCGGGATCAGGTCCTGCGTGGCAAGACCATTCCTTTGGTGAAAGTCTTGTGGAAACATCACGGAGTGGAGGAAGCCACTTGGGAACGTGAGTTGGGAGTCCGTGAGAAATATCCGGACTTGCTTGTTGATATGTGATCTTGTATTTACATTTTGTATTTTGTTGAACTTAAGACCTTTTATATATGTCTTAAGTTGTGAACCATTGAAAATGTTTGGTTTATTGGAAGTATGTTTTGGGAACTTGCCTCATTTGGAAGTTGAATGTAACATTATATGTGTTAAGTATATTGTTGAAATTGGAAAGATAGTGCATAATGTTGATGCATGTTGAAAATACATATGTTGTTTACATATTGTGATATGTCTCTTGTTAAAGGGATGGGATGACCGGTAATGGGTCGAATTGTTGAATGTTAAATTGTAACATTGTCTAAAATGAAGGAAAACTTGTTTTTGAAAACTTGTGCTTAATTTCGGGGGCGAAATTCTTTAAGGGGGGGAGGTTATAGCAATCCCGGGTTTACCCTTGTTGTACAGTGATCCGGACATGTGTCCGTGGATGTTGGTAGTTGGTTATTATCGTGTTTACATTCCTTTTTCTTCATATTTGAGTTATAGGATGTGTTGGGCAGGTTTGTTACAGGTTGGTTGTGTTCGGGAGCCTAGTGTTGCTGCCCAGAATTTTGGACCTTCGCTCGAGCGAGTAGTTGGTCGCTCGAGCGAGAGTGGGGTTCGTGTTTGGTGGGTCGAGCCAGAGTGGCTCGCTCGAGCGAGCGGTTGCACCTGGTTCTGGACCTGAGAGCTGTCTTTCTTGGCTCGAGCGAGCTTCCTTCGCTCGAGCGGTCTGGATTTTTCTTCGCTCGATCGAGAACTTCTTGGCTCGAGCGAGAGTTTTCTGTGTCTGGTCGCTCGAGCGACCAAGCCTTCGCTCGAGCGAGCGTGTTTTATATCAGCGGACAGCAGCGTCTTAAACATCACTTTTTCACTTCCTTTCTTTGATTAAACCCTAAATCCGAGCCTCTCTCTCTCTAAACTTACATTCTCTCTAAGATTTGATCTCCCTAGGGTGTGAATCTAGCCTAGGGCCTTTGTTAAAAAGATAGAGGGTGTTGAGAGCTTCGATTTAATCTGAAAAAGTTTGGATTTGGAGCAAGTTGATCTTCGAGTCTTCATCTCCTTTTTGGCTAAAACTTCAAGGTAGGGATATCCTACTCCTCTCTATGGGTTTTGTCTTTAAATTTTGGTATTTTGAGATGTTGGGCTTGGTTTGGTAATTTTGTGAAAGTTTGGGGCTTTTGCGTAATTTTACAAAAGTTGGGGTTTTATTCATAATAAACCTAGATGCATGTTTGGCATAGAAAAATGGAATGATTGTTGAATCATTGATGAAAATGGGACCTAAGGGTTGAAATGTTAATTATGGGAATTGACCTAATTACATTGTTTAATTAATTGGGATAATTAATTGAGAAGAATGAAGAAATGAAATGTTGATTGAATATCCATTGTGCATTTATTTTCTGTTTAGAAATAACTGCTTTGGGCTATCGGTGGAGGATAGTCGTGATTGTTGTAGACAATGCATGATGATTAGGCAAGCTGAAACTAATCAATGAAGTGTGTCATGGAACTTGACGGTTGATAGAATACATTAATTGTATGTATTGGGTGATTGTATATAGAACCAATGTGTTTATATACGTTATGTGTAGAGGAGGAGATAGGGGATGTACTCCGCGGTTTAGGGGAAGATAGGGGATGTACCTCTAAACCGGATAGTGTTGGGAGAAGATAGGGGATGAACTCCGTAGATACAGCTCATATGCTTGTCTAGAAGTGAAGATAGAGCTTATATGCTTATCTTTGTGATGTGTGGATATAGCTCATATGCTTATCTGTGGATATTGTTGTTATACATATCTGTTGTAGAATGTGGATATAGCTTATTTGCTTATTTGAGAATGTGGATATTGTAGTTGTGCTTATCTGTTGAGCATGTGGTTAGTGCTTATATGCCTATCCGTTGAAAAAGGGAAAATGAAAGGAAACTTGGACTCATAAGTCGTATGACATAAATATATGATTTATGTGATTGTATCAGTGTTGGCCATCTATCAATTGCTAATCTTTTAGTCATTGTTCATGGTTGGTTTAGTATATTTCTACTGGGCTGTGGCTCACCCTATATGGGAATATCATTTTCAGGTGCAGGAGGCATGCCACCTCCAAGAACATAGCTTGGGAGGCTAGAGGCGGACATGTTTTCGTCGTTTTACTTTTGATGTATTACATGTAACTTCAAGCCAAGGGCTTTTTGTGTAAACGAGTTAGTACTCTTTGTTTGTAACGAAGTGTTAACTTGGAAAACTGTAAGCCTGTAAGGCATTTTGTTTTGATGTTAACATGTAATACTTATGTAATGGAACTCTAATGAATAAAGGAATGTGGTTAGTTTATATGAAAATGCATGTCTTATTTGATGGGTTTAATGTTTTTTTTTTTTTTTTTTTTTAGGGCGTTACATAAGCTATATCCACACTTCACAAGATAAGCATATAAGCTCTATCTTCACTTCTCTAGACAAGCATATGAGCTGTATCTACGGAGTTCATCCCCTATCTTCTCCCAACACTATCCGGTTTAGAGGTACATCCCTCATCTTCCCCTAAACCGCGGAGTACATCCCCCATCTCCTCCTCTACACATAACATATACAAACACATTGGTTCTATATACAATCACTCAATACCTATAATTAATGTATTCTATCAACCGTCAAATTCCATGACACATTCCATTGATTAGTTTCCGTTTGCCTAATCATCATGCATTGTCTACAACAATCACGACTATCCTCCACCGATAGCCCAAAGCAGTTATCTCTAAACAGAAAATAAATGCACAATGGATATTCAATCAACATTTCATTTCCTCATTTCTCACAATTAATTATCCCAATTAATCAAACAATGTAATTAGGTCGTTATCCATAATTACCATTTCAACCCTTAGGTCCCATTTTCATCAATGATTCAACATTTATTCCATTTCTTATGCCAAACATGCATTTAGGTTTATTATGAATAAAACCCCAACTTTTGTAAAATAACACAAAAGCCCCAAACTTTTACCAAATTACCAAACCAACCCCAACATCTCAAAATACTAAAATTTAAAGACAAAATCCATAGAGAGGAGTAGGATATCCCTACCTCGAAGTTTGAGCCAAAAAGGAGATGAAGTCTCGAAGATCAACGTGTTCCAAATCCAAACTTTTTCAGATTAATTCAAAGCTCTCAACGCCCTCCATCTTATTAACAAAGGCCCTAGGCTAGATTCACACTCTAGGGAGATCAAATCTTAGAGAGAGTGTAAGTTTAGAGAGAGAGAGTCTCGGATCTAGGGTTTGATCAAAAAAGAAGGTGAAAAAGTGATGTTCAAAAACGCTACTGTCCGCTGATATAAAACACGCTCGCTCGAGCGAAGACTTTGTCGCTCGAGCGACCAGACACAGAAAACACTCGCTCGAGCCAAAAACTCAGAAGTGCGCTCGAGCGAAAGAATTCTCGCTCGAGCCTACAACTCAAACCCTCAGGTCTGCAACCAGAAGCACGCTCGAGCGACAGACCTCACGCTCGAGCGAAGAACAAACCAGACCGCTCGAGCCAAGAAAAACTCGCTCGAGCCAAGAAATGCAACTCTCAGGTCCAGAACCAGACGCAATCGCTCGCTCGAGCAAAGCCACTCTGGCTCGATCCACCAGACACAAACTCAACTCTCGCTCGAGCGACCAACTCCTCGCTCGAGCGAAGGTCCAAAAATCTGGGCAGCAACACTAGGCTCCCAAACACAACCAACCTGTGACAAACCTGCCTAACACATCCTATAACTCAATATACAAAGTAAAGAGGATGCAAACAAGATAATAAACAACTACCAACATCCACGGACACATGTCCGGATCACTGTACAACAAGGGTAAACCCGGGATCGCTATAGTTTTGAGCAACCAAATATACCACGTGAATCACAACGCGGCATAGAACGCGTTACCACTTTGACCCGAGTAAATCGACACTTGGGGCCCGCCTAAAAAATAGACCAAACTTGAGAAAAAATTCTGGTTTTACCCAGAATTTTTCTACAATTTCCAACAATCCCCCACATGAATGGAATTTGATGACAACGAAAATGTAACAATATGCAGACTTTAACGAAAGAGTATAAGTCGAAAATATCTTGCATCAGGATAGGTAGTTTTCGGCCTTGAACCTTCCCTAGTGATAACCTATCGGACTTACTGGCTAACCAATGGACGCGATGCCTTGAATTGTTCAGCCGTTTGTGTAAGCCAAGACAATGGATTTCACACAAAATATCTTCTAACACATCGTGGTTCTCACTGTTGTGTTCATTTTGGCCTTGAACGTGCCTGGTTTTCATAAGTGTTTCTAGAGAATTTAGCCTTTTCATTCTCATAGAACCGGCCCCAGTTCAACACTCATATAGGTGATTCTTATTGTGAGTATCTCCTTATACTCGTCTTGATTTTATACCTTAATCAAGATATAAGTAATCATTAAAAGCAAAGCTTATCCTTATACCCCTGCATACAACATATGTTGCAGATATCACTCTCACCATAGGAATGGGTAGGAATTTTAATCCCTTGGTGATTTCTGGCGAGCCATACATAACTTAGTTGTCCCTTTGAACTTAGTTCTTGGGATCTCCAGTCATATAAGTAGGGTTACCATTATGACGACTCTTATGTAATAGGCTTTAATCCTATCCCCTTCGATGAACTATACACTAGCTCTTTTGTCAAACCTTTTGTTAACGGATCCGCAATATTCTCTTTAGATTTTATATAATCTATTGAGATTATTCTGTTTGACAACAATTTCCTTACGGTATTATGTCGACGACGAATATGTCGTGACTTACCGTTATACATATGATTCTGTGCCCTGCCTATTGCAGATTGACTATCACAGTGAATGCAAATAGCTGGCACAGGTTTTGGCCACATTGGAATATCTTCTAAGAAGTGACGAAGCCATTCTGCTTCTTCACCTGCTTTGTCTAAAGCAATGAACTCGGATTCCATTGTGGATCGTGCGATGCAAGTTTGTTTCGTGGACTACCAAGAAATAGTAGCGCCTCCTAGAGTAAAGACATATCCACTAGTGGATTTTGAATCTTTAGTATCCGATATCCAATTGGCATCACAATAACCTTCAAGTACTGCTGGATATCGAGTAAAGTTCAAACCAAGATCACGGGTGAATCTTAGATATCTAAGAACCCGAATGATCGCTTTCCAATGGTCTTCTCCAGGGTTACTAGTGTACCTACTCAATTTACTGATAGCATAAGCTATATCAGGACGAGTACAATTCATTAGGTACATTAGGCTTCCAATGATTTGGGAGTATTTTAACTGAGACACTGCATCACCTTTATTTTTCAATAAATAAAGACTGATGTCTACAGGTGTTCTAGCTAAATTCAAATCATCCTTGATAAATTTATCAAGAATTTTCTCAATATAATGACACATAAAGACAAACTATGGCATATCCTTGGTCAGTGTTTTTAACATAGACGCATTTGTCACATTCGTTTATCTTAAACCCATTAGTAAGCATTGCATGATCAAATTTTTCATGCCATTGCTTAGGTGCTTGTTTTAATCCATAAAGGGATTTTACAAGTCGACAAACTTTCTTTTCTTGCCCCGACACTACAAACCCTTCGGGTTGCTCCATATAGATCACTGCATTTAGATCACCGTTTAAGAAAGCTATCTTAACATCCATTTGATGTATTTCTAAATTAAACAACGCTGCTATAGAAATAAGCATGTGAATGGATGTTATTCTTGTCACAAGGGAATATGTGTCAAAAAAGTCCAGACCTTTCTTTTGTCTGTAACCTTTAACAACAAGTCTTGCTTTATACTTGTCAATTGCACCATCTGCTTTCATTTTTCTCTTGAATATCCATTTATATCCAAGAGGTTTAGAACCTGGTGGAAGATCCACCAATTCCCAAGTATGATTTTACATAATTGATTCAATTTCATTATTAACAGCCTCTTTCCACAAAGGTGCTTCAAGACCTGTCATTGCTGCCTTAAAGCTTTGAGGTTCATTTTCTAACAAGTATGTCAGAAAATCTGGACCAAAGGATTTTGATGTTCTCGCTCTCTTACTTCGTCTTGGTTCATCATTAGTTAAATCCTGTTGGTCGAGACTATTACTAGTCTCTTGTGTTTGATTGTCATTAGTCTCTTGACTTTGTGTACAATCATAAGTTCTTTTCTGTGAACTTAATTCTTGTCCTTTCTTGTAAGGAAAGACATGTTCAAAAAACACAACATTCCTTGACTCTATAATAGTGTTCACATTTATATCTGGTATTTCTGATTTATAAGTCAGAAACCGATATGCACTACTATTCTGAGCATAACCAACAAACACACAGTCTATTGTTTTTGGTCCAATCTTAGTCTTTTTAGGAACAGGTACTTCAACTTTTGCCAAACACCCCCACACTTTTAAGTATTTGTAGGAAGGCAGTCGACCTTTCCACAATTCATAAGGAGTGCTGTTGGTTTTCTTGTGGGGTATTCTATTAAGAACATAATTAGCAGACAATATTGCTTCCCCCCACAAGTTCTGTGGTAAGCCTGAACTTAGTATCACGGCATTCATCATTTCTTATCTATGATGTGCTTGATTCATAAATTTCAAATCCAAAAATCCAAAATAATTATGACTACACAAATCAGAATTAATGTTTTGACAAAATCATATCCTCATAAAAATTTTTGCCTAAAAATCAAACAATTCAAAACCCATTTGATTGTATACATTCTTACAACTTAATAACAAATAAATGTCACTGTCATAAAAATATTTGTGACAGAATAAAATTAAATTATCTCAACTAATGCAAGAGATACACCCTCATATTAATAAAATGGTTCATGGTTTAACAAATTCTACTACGCACGTAAAATAATTATTAATGACATCTCATGTCACATAATTCAATGATCAACATAAAAGATTTCTTAAATTACTTCCCAATTAAACGGACTAATATAATTACATACATCTTCATGTTTAAATTTCTCTGGTGTTTAAACACCCATTCAAAATTGATTAGAAATATTCAAATTAACCTGCTTATGTCCAAAGTCAACATAACAATTTATCATTCCAAATCACTTGAAATTATTGTTAAGAAATAACTTGAGTAGATATCATGCATGCATATCAAACGCATCAACTAAAAATAATTAATTAACAAAATAAATTAATCATGCATGATCCCATCACTTGCATCATGAAATAAAAGGATTCTCAACTCATAAATAAAATCCAACATATTTAAACTTTAAACTTCAAAATGACAAAACATACCTTCATTTAATAAGTTTGATTTGTACATAAATAAACAAATTAAATATGCATTAAAATGTTCTTGTGAATATATATATATATATATATTTTCCGACTCAAGTGCAGAAACAATTCAAGACCATGAATCCACATTGTAATAAAAATAAAATTAGTTTGTAAAACTAATATTTCACTCTAGAAACAAATTCTTACATGTATACTCACGATGAACTATGATAAAGTCAAAATAATTAACACCTTTTCACAAAGGGTTCAAAAATAAGTGGTCTACCAAACGAAACCATAAGTCACTTACAAAATTAACAGATTGTGACCGAGTCACAAAGTTACATGATTGATTAACAAAATTAATTTTCTAGTTACTAAAACCAGAAAATAAATTACAATACAAAATAATTTTATTTTTCTTGTTACTAAAACTAGTAAAATAAAATACCGAAATAATATCTGATTACAAAAATCAGAAAACCAAACCACAACTTAATTTTCTAGTTACTTAAACCAGAAAATAAATTATAACACAAAATCATTTTATTTTTCTTGTTACTAAAACTAGAAAATACTGTAATTTTATTTTCCTTGTTACTGAAACTTGAAAATAAAATATCACAAAACTATCTGATTACAAAAATCAGAACAAACACAAAATAATTTTCTAGTTACCAAAATTAGAAAATAAATTAAAACACAAAATAATTTTATTTTCTTTGTTACTAAAACTAGAAAATAATATAATTTTATTTTCCTTGTTACTAAAACTAGAAAAATAAAATACCAAAATAATTCTCTGTAACACCAAATAATATTCTGCAATTGTTAATGACACCAGTATATTACTACTAGTTGTCAAAGAAAAGAGACAGTATATTACTACTATCTGTCAAATAGCATAAATCACTATTTGTTTTTCCAACCAGAATATTAGTTTGAAAACACAGAAAATTAAATACAATGAAGATACCAAAAAGGAATCTGTCTTAAGATTGTTGGACAATCTTCACTATATTTAAAAGATTTAATTCTATTGTGTACACAACAACAATTAGAATTTAAAGAAATAAAGAAAAGGAGATAATTTGTTTGATTACAAAAATCAAACTCGAAATAAAAATAAATAAATAAAAACAGATTTTATTTTGTTACAAAAACAAAATTTAAATCTGATTTTAATAAATAAAAACAACACTGAAAATAAATTAAATAACTTACTTGATTTAATTTGTTCGAATTATTTTCTGATCAAGTCCAGTGTTTGACACTGTGTCCTTAAGACAGATTCGTCCTCTCCACGGTGCTTTCAGAATTTGGACGTCTATCTCCCACGATGAAATGATCTGACCACAAACAATAGCAGCACTACAAATTGTTTGCCTTACGAACACACTAAGTATTTACACTCTTTCTTTCAGAAATAAAATGCAGCAAGATGAAGAATATAATTAGCAGAGGTGAAATACGAAATTTCTGAATTAATAACATCAAATGAGGGTGGTCCTATTTATAGATGTAAATGTGGCTCTTGGTTTTAAATTGAACAGGTATGATACCTATTGGTTTTGAATTCAAACAGATTTGAATCTGTTAACAATTCAAACAGATAGCAAAAACGTGAAGGGCCCTGTTTGGGTGTGCACTAATTCCAAACTAGTTTATTTCTGTTTGAAAACGGGAAGGGCCTTGTTTGGATGTACAGAAAATCCAAATCAGTTTAATTTGAATTCTGGAATTTACTTTACCAAAAAATAAAATTAAATTCAAATGTTTTTGGTCCAAAAAGATTAGAAGCCCAACCCGACCACACATCACGCACCCGCGCCCAAGCCCAGCCTGACCGGACGGACGGACGGACGCGGCGCGCGCGTGTGGTGATTTTTGGGTCCAATGGGTCTAGCCCATTTTGCCCATAACCTCTCCATCTAAAACACTTGGGTACCCCTTGGGGCACACCCCAAGTATCTCACCCCAGCCTTATAAACCTTTTCAAAACTTCCCACCAAATCAATGTGGGACAAGCCATTTTACAACCTTAAGGAATTTCCACCAAAACTCCATTTCCATGGAGCACACTTTGGCTTCAATTTCCATTCACTCGGTAATGGTTTTGAGCAACCAAATATACCACGTGAATCACAATGCGGCATAGAACGCGTTACCACTTTGACCCGAGTAAATCGACACTTGGGGCCCACCTAAAAAATAGACCAAACTTGAGAAAAAAATTCTGGTTTTACCCAGAATTTTTCTACCATTTCCAACAAAAAATAAAAAACCAACATTCCAAACCATTGTAACTTCACTTAAAATGTAAACAAATTAATTGTCACAATTGATAGTGAAAGGACTATAATGAAATTATAAAAAATGTAAGGGGCCAGAGTGTAATATTAACTCAATTAAAAACCACTCAAAAGTCTGCAATGGAGAACTTGTAGTTTAAGAAGTGTTGAAGACAAACACACACACACACTCTCATATATATGTGTGTATATATATATATATATATAGAGAGAGAGAGAGAGAGTAACTAGTGAAGGAAATGAAGTTGAAATGGAAATGTAAAAACTTACCACATTGATACCCCAACTTTGTATGGAAAAAATAATTTTTTTTTAGGATAGAAGCCAAGAAACTTTTTGTCTCTCCCTCTCTAAAGTTATGTAACCATCTCTACATCTCTGTCTTTTTCCCAAGAAACAAACAAACAATGGATCAGAGAGTTCTTCAATTAGAAACCCAAAACAATCACAAACCCAACAACTCTCTCGTATGGGATTGTGGAAGCTCACTCTACGACTCTTTCGAGCTGAAATCCTTTGAATGCCAACTTCACTCCACCATTTCCTTTAGAACTCTCTCCATGCATCGCTTATCCGATCACCACCACCCACCACCACTTCTGCCTCCGCAACAACCACCACAATAACTCTCCAAAAAATCCTCAAATTTTCTCGATCATTTCACAAACTTCTTTGATCCATTTTTGGCCCCAAACAATCGAAAATAGGATTGCAAGACCCATTTTTTACTGTTTTTGACGGGTCGGGCCCGTTTTCAACCATTCTAGAAGTGCCGGAAAGTGGCAGCAGCGGTGGAATTTCGCCGGAGTTAAAGTCGGTGGCGGCGGCAGCGGTGATAAGTCAGCCTCTGAGCGGTTCACCGCCACCACTTCTATCAGTATTTCACATGCCAATTCGTGACGGTAGAACGAGTCAGACTGATCCACGCTCCTCAAGTCTATGTCCGAATGACCAAACCCACCAAAAATCCTGCACAAGAGTTCAATGGGGAACGGGGAGTCCCCAAGCGAACTCTCCGACAAGCAAGTTAGAGTGTGAAGTGGAATATAGAGATGAAGTAGTGATAGAAAACTTAACCTCCTTCTTGTCTTCAACGTCTGCTTATATCCTTTGGTAATCATTTCGTTGTCCCTTCCGACCTGTCACCTTGGCCCAAAGTCTATGTTGTAGCTTACCTTGTTCAGGGTGAGGACGTGATGTCCCGACGGAGAGGGGTTATCGCAATAAATGCTGTAAGGGGCCTCATTAATGGCGATGTGGCGTAGCAATAACTTTGCAGATCTTTGTCTGTTGACGTGGCTTGCCCTTCTCTTACCATGCGTCTTGATGTCATTGGTTCTTATTACTATGCGGGGCTTCTGCAGTGCTGGGGTTCAGCAGTGCTGGGCTTCATTAATTGAATTATGTATTGGGCCCTAAGTGGTGGGCTGTAGCCTTTATGGGTCCACCCTGTCAAAATGTAACTTTTTAATATTAAAATATACCACAAACAAATATTAGTTCCTTCACTAATAATCCCACACTAATAGTCCATTTATTAACTATTCCCACACTAATAACCTCACCTAATCTAGCTCCAAAAACAAGTGGGCTCTAAATGATAAAATCAAATTAAATTAAGCATTGTACGGTAATCAAAATAATTCTTACTTATAATTCTGAGTCAGCTCTTTCCCACAGTCGGAAGGAAGACCCAAATTGGGGAACTTTTTTAAATTATTATTAAATAAGTTTTTAGTTTCGTCTGACAGTATCTGACATAGTATGCATTAAGGTTAATATTTGTTTAGGTGGATGTCAACCTGAGTTTGAATTAATAATTTAACAAAATATATAATTTAATATTTGATTAACAAAATTAAAGTTCAAATTATTGTTCCATTGGGATATTGTTGAAATCTAATCATTAATTTAATTTAATTTAGTCCGTTCAAACAAATATCACTTAAGTGAGCCATTATTTATGTTTTTAATTACTTAATAAAGATGAGTTAACATATATCACTCATAAATATTTTTATTACGTGATTAATTTAAGAGTATTGCTATTCAAGGTAAAAAATTAGACCAAATTTTAAGTCAATGATGTATCCATCAATTAGGATATTAAAGGCAATATTCTTTCTCTTATCTTCTTTAATCAGCAACCAATCATATTACTTATACATCATTAAATTTAAAAAATAAATATAAAAGATAATTTATATATCATTTTCCTTAATTTAAAACACTATTAAATATAATGCTACATAATAATCCGGGACTACTTAAATAATTTGTTCTAGTTTTTAGGCTTTAGAAACACAAAAATTGTGTGGTATAGCAAATTCTGCCGAAGAGGATGGACATGCGCATAAACCAATTGCAAACAAAGGCAGACAAAAAGAAAGAATGACGCATAAACCAATTTCTGTGTCTCATTCTAGTAGTGAGTTTCGCATATACACCTTCACAGATTTTTTATTTTTGTTTTTAGTGGCATTTTTTTTAAATTATATCATTTTTTTTTTATAAAAAATCAAGTCCATATTGTGTAAACAAATTTTAAAATAAAAAGACATTTAAGAAGAAAAAAAAGAAGCACAAATTGTTTTTAACTTCTTTTTATTGTTGTCGTCATCATCATTTCTAAACCTTTTTTAATTTTTTTTTTTTTAACTTTTTGGTTCTTCTAGCCGAGTAATTACCATAAGTATAAGGTTTTTTTTTTGATTTTTTTTTTAAAATTACTAAAAATAAAAAAAAAAGTAAAAATCAAAAAAAAAAAAAAAAGTCAACTCCAAACACTCGCACTATAATTCAAAAAACACTTTTATACTTTTGGAATACTACTGTGATATATTCATGTGGTACTCTAAATCAATATGAACACAAATAGTTATAGATGAGATTAATTTTGTCTCTTGTTCAACTGATTAGAACAACTCAAAATAAACATTATTAGGGTTGGTTTGACATAAATTAAATAATACAAAAGGTCAAAAAGTCACTATCCTATTTAAGCCACATCATCTTATTTAAATCACATCACCTCTCTAACACATCACATCAAACCCAACCCATATAAGCCAATATGTCAAAAAATATACTTTTTTAGAACATCCCAAACCAATCTTTAAGTCACATCATCTTATTTAAGTCACTATCCTATGAATAATTCCTGGTAGCTCGAATAATTGGCTCGAATTTTGACTCGAATCTGTAAAACGACGTCGTTTTACATTTTTATTTTTTTTTCCCTTTCTTTTTCTTCCTTTTCTTTCTTTCTTTTCTTCTTTTCTTCTTCGTCTTCTTCGTTGAAACCAGGAACAGAGGGAAAGAGGAGGGAGGGAGATCCCCAGCCTCCACCCGCCGTCCTCGTCGCGAGGAGCTCGTCGCCTCCGCCCGCCGTCCCCGTCGCAGCACGCCGCCGATCGTCGCAGAAGCTCCGATTGTCGCAGCACGCCGCAGCTCCGCGCAACCCCGCCTCCGGCCCCGACTCCTCCTCCAGCCATTTTTATGGCCCCCTCCCCTCCCTCCCCCTTCCTCCTCCACCTCCTCCTCCCTTCTCTTCTGACTCCGACTCCGACTCCGATGAATTCGAGCTACGAATCATCGCCGCTATCCTATTTAAGTCACATTATATTATTTAAATCACATCACCTCTCTAACACATCATATCACATCAAACCCAACCCAAACCCAAACCCAAACCCATATAAGCCAAGTGCACTTTTTGACTTATTGGCTTATATGGGTTGAGTTTGGGTTGGATTTGATGTGATGTGTTAGAGTGGTGATATGATTTAAATAAGATGATAGTGACTTTTTAACTTTTTATATTATTTAAGTTATGCCAAACTTGACCTTAGTGTAAATTTTTTTCTAGTTTTTTTTTATTATTTTATTATTTTTTATTTTATGATTAGACTACTGATTCCAAGGCTTGAATGAGAAAAGGAGCCCGACATGTCAAATATTGACTGATTATAATTTCTTAAGTAGAATTTATTTATTTATTTATTTTTGTTACATCAAAAATAGGAGTAGAAGTCATTTTGAAGTCTTCATTTTAACATGTGGATTTGAATTTTGATTTGAGTATGTAACATGAAAACAACACATTGATAACATGATCTGGGAGAAAAAAAAAAAAGAGGTTTAAAATTGTGTTTCATGTTCTGTTATTCATCTCTCTTCTCTCTCTAGAATTCTGGCTTCTTCATAATTTGGAAAATAAAAAATAAAATTTTGCCGTTTTAGGCATGGTAGGGTCACAGCAGTGGATCTGGAATGCCATGTAATTTTGCTTCTCACATCATTTTATTTTGGTTTTTTTTTACTCAGAAGAAATTATAGCCAATTTCATTGAAGTTTCATAAATTCATCAATTCATTTTTCAAGTCTTCCCTCGCAGTCAGGTCCTTATTCTAGAAATTTGGCAGCTTATAAATTTGGTTATTGCACGAACTAGCTCGTTGGTCATAATCTTTACGAATAATGCTATATACATCAATTAACGTATCAATTAATGATATGATATAATTTAAGAGATTTTTAATATTTGTAATTTGTATAATACGTGTGGTCAATAATAATACTAATTAGTGTATTAATTGATGCATGTAAACACTACCGAATCTTTATTATTTGTTTAGAAATAATGAAACATGGCTTTTTTTGGTTTTAGTTTTCTAAGTTTAATTTTTTGAAAATTGCGTTTTTTATTTTTCATATATTTTTATTTTAGTGAATATTTTTAAAATTTTAAATAATGTTTTATTTTTTTTAGATGCACCTTACTTAGATGTATCTAAATAGTAAAATATTTATAAAAATATTTTAAAAAATTAATAAGTACACAAAAATATAAAAAAATATACTGAATTTTTGTATTTTTTTTTTTGTATTTTTAGTATTTAGTAATTTTTTTAAAGATTTTTTTCACAAATATTATATTTTTCAAGTATATTTACATTAGGTGTGTCTAAAAATTAAAAAAATTACTTAAAATATTAAAAAAGATTTACTGAAAATAAAAAAAATATGGAAAATGAAAAAGTAAAACTTCTTGAAAAATGAATTCTAAAAACTGAAACAAATATAATTTTTTATTTTTTTATTTTAAAGATGGTTTTGTAAGCTTCATTTTAGAATAAACTATTAATAAGTCTTAATAGTTGGATTTAATTTCTATAAAGTTTTATTGAAAATAAGTCATAGTAAAACCATTATTAAAAATAATTTTTTGTGACGATTTTTTATATATGTCGCTAAAAATTGATAATTAATAATTTTTTTATCAATGATTTTTAAAAAAAATTAGTGCTAAAACTTACAATTAGTGACTTTTTTTTGTGATAATTTTTTTTTTTAAAATGTTCAAAAGTTAAAAATTAGTGATTTTTTTTGTAACGATTTTTTTAAACTGTTGCTAAAACTTATAATTAGTGACATTTTTTATGACACAATTTTCAAATTGTCACTAAAAATTAACAATTAGTGATATTTTTAATTGTATTTGATGAAAAATATCACTAATTATCATAAGATCTATTGAATAATAAGTCCACCTATTAAGATATATATGTAAGTCTCCCTCCATTTTAAATATAAGTTTTTGGATTATATCACATCAAAATTATGGTAGGTAAAGAATGTTGTTTTAATATTTACTTCCGACTGATTCTGTTGTAAACGAAAGACTTGTGTATGTGTTCCTAAATTTGACCTTTTTATAAACAATTTGATTAATAAAATAGAGTTGTCAATAAAAAATACAAAATATCAAAAATATTCAATACATTGAAATTATCAAAATATTCAATACATTTTCACATACTAGTGGAGGAGCCAAGAAACTAAATCAGAAGGGACACTTATTGATTACAAATTTTTTTTTTCATAACCAACAATAAGAAAATAATAATTTTTGAATTAATATTCAGTACAAAAACTTAAATAAATTATTACAAAAATATTTCACATAAAATTTTACAATTAATTTCGAGTAAAATCGAAAAGAAAGTATTGCGTGTAACTAGTGTATCATGAACAATGTAAAAAAGTCATATATTTAAGTCTTAAAATAAATTATATAATGGTAAGATAAATCAAATTTTTACAAAATTTGAGTAAAAATTTTATATAGTAGTAATATCATGTTATTATTGACATATGATATCATCAACTAATAGTAAAACAATATATGAAAGGTAAACTCCACATGCAAATATAACTAACACTCTAGTAATTTTTACATATATATAGTGAGATTAATTATATTTACATATCAATTATGATGGATATTACTTTTATATTGAGATTTTTTTATAAAATTTTCATACATAAAAATATAATTTGTCATAGTCACTTCATTTTCAATAAAACAATTACTATTGTTTTCTTACGTTTAAAAATGCCCTTGATATTTTATTCTAAATATTATTTTTGTTTAAAATTTTATTTATATATATACATAAAAAAAAAAATCCAAGGGGCACGTGCCCCTTGGTCACCATGTGGCTCCGCTACTGCCCATAGTTGTTTTTGGTTAGGAGATTTGAGAAGAGATTTAGAAAAAAAAAAAGGAAAGGCAGATACAATTTAAATAAAATATATCTACATTTCACATAATTTCACATACCTTTTTCATTTTTCTTTTTAAATTCCTTCTGAAATCTCTCAACTAAATACATCTAAATCCCCCCACTGTTGTGACCTACTGTGCCTAAAACGGCATAGTTTTTTTTTTTTCCAAATTCTGAAAAAGCCAGAATTCTAGAGAGAGAAAGAGAGATGAACAATGGAACATGAAACACAATTTCAACCTCTTGTTTTTTCCAGATCCGGTTATCAAAATGTGTTGTTTTCATGTTACATACTCAAATCAAAATTCAAACCCACATGTTACATACTTGAATCAAAATTCAAATCCATAGTATATGAAATTCTACAAACTCAAAACAATTCACACAAACATGTTTTTGTATAGGCATGAGATCTTAAATTTGAGTAATCCAAACATAACCCTAAAAACACAATACATCAAAATTCAATACCTCCTCCACTCATCAACCTGTGTCGAAGTGGCTTTGATTAGCGTCTTGGTGTTCATGACAAGTTCGTCAATTAGGGCACCAATCTCATCCTGAGAAGGAAGATTTGAAGAAAGACTTGCTTTCCCCTTGAAAAACTTGCCGACATTAGAGTATCTTTGACTATCATCGTAAGAAATGCCTCTGCCCATTCCGTAGCCAAACCCTAGGCCGACTCCACATCCAACTCCAAGCTGTAAGCCGCGGATTCAAGGACTGAATCCAGTGCCGCCGATGAGGCCAATGTCGAGGCCGACACCACAGCTGGTGCCGATCCCAAAGGCAGGCCCTAGCTTCCCTAATTGCTTCAATTTTATCACTTGAAGCCTTCATAGCAAACCCTTGTCTTTGTTTCCTGCTCCGATGTTTATCTCTCTTCCCTCTCGAACAAAAAAAAAAAGAAGTTGAAACTTTGACGTTTTAGGCACACCAGGATCACAGCAGTGGAGGGTCACAGCAATGACCCCGAATCCTTCAGGGAGTTAGTGAAAAGATTATGATACATGCTCTTATAATTAAAGAAAAAAATAACATAACTTCACACTTTCTGAATCATAACAAAAAAAAAAGAAAAAGATCACAACCAAATACTACATGAGGCATAACCAAACTTAAAAAAATTGACATAATTAGGGATGGATATGGTAAACCTATATAGTAAAACTTCCCTATTAGAACTCAGGTTGAATAATATAACAAGGATGTGCATGAAATGATGATGAAGTTGTATATGATGAGATTCATACCCAGGAAAACGTGAAAAATCGAGTGTGTAGTGTGGATTCTAAATTAGTGCGGCTACAAGTATACCTAGAATGAATATGTTCTACACATTTTATTTTCTGTCATTTTTTTCCTAGTGTGTAGCATTTTAAAACCTGCAAATCAAGTAATGTTCTACATTTTAAAACCAGCAATTCATCAATCTCTTGATCTCTATGGGTTGTTCACCCCTTATTCAACATCAGTGATTATACCCAACAACAAAGTATATCTGGATCTCTGCAATTCAAGTCATGTCCCATAACAACACAGAATCATTGACTCTATTATCCAAAACATGTAGTTCATTTATAGCTAATTACAAAGTAACTTGGAAAACAAAACAGTTCTGATTTACAAAAAAATGAAAAAAAGTATCGTCTATGTTTCCTAAATCGCTCCGGACTTAGGCAGCAAGCAAATCATATCTTTGGTAAGAGCAGCAATTTTCAGATTCTACGTCTCCCAATTCTGTTGTGCACTGTGCACTATATTCGTCACTTGCTATTAAGCCGAACGCAATGAGCAGCAAAAACATTTCTGCAAAATCTGATGTTTTGTAGCACAATGCTCTTGTTTATCAACCTCTTGTAGTCTGAAAACTCCAAGTTAATTGCATTTCTTACCAATTATATTGAAAATATCAGTGACAAAAGCACTCTCCACAAAGCATCTCTCACCATTCCACCTAAGGGAAAGCAAATAAATGCAGCAAAATATCAGGTGAACACCTTCCCAATGCTGAATATTTTAATACAAATTGGTGATGATCTAAATCCTCATTTTCGATTAGTTTCTTTCAGCCTCATTTTCATAGCAATTAAAATTTATCAAATGTGAAGAATGTTCTCATCTTTCATAATTGAGAAGGCAACAATACATCCTACAGATAGATTAAATTTTCTGTTAGCATCATTAATATCAAACATGCAACGTAGATCACATGGCTCTCCACAATAGAAGGCATTCTTCATTTTGGGTAATATTTGGTTGATCCGTGTACGTCCAATGTGATGTTTACAAGTGTAGTGAAAAGCAAAGCAAATCATAAACATTGGAGGAGGCAATTCTTTAATTTCTGGCGTTCACATGACATGAGTTTTCAATGCTGCAAAGATCTGTAAATGATGTGAAAACAGGTAAGCGAGAGCAAAAAGTCAACGCTAACTTCTTCAGTGTTGATGTGATTATGTGGGAAGTTGGATAATTAAGAAGTTGAATCCAGTATAATCCAATGATACTACATGCAAAAGTTGATTTGGATGATTTCTAAAAAAAGATGAGAATTAAACAACCTTATTATGAAGAGGGGGTTGGAGTTCTTGTCCTAACATACCAGGCTCTCTCTCTCTCTCTCTCTCTCTCTCTCTCTCTCTCTTTATTTTTTCCCTCATAAAACAAGTATAGCATGAGAATGAAAACTTGTCATTACTTCATAGGAAGAGTTTATTCGGAGTAATGTAGCAGATTAGGAATAAGTAAAAATGCAGTATTTCTAGAGATAAACTGTCGGTGATTTCTTAAAAAGAAGTGTCATTGTCTAGTGCAAGAAGACCAAAAGCAACAACCACATTTGTTGCGAAAGGTTTCCCTTATAAGTTGAATTTTTAATATTTATGTTATGGCTCTACTTTTTCTTAAATGAGATCAAGCTTAGTAGAGCATTGAATGGACCTCTAGTACTTATTAGATGGCTAGGCTTTCTTAGGTAAGACAACTAAACGTATACATGACAAACTAAAAGAATGAACAAACGAGGGACATATTGAGCTAGTCTACCAGGAATGGGGACTAAGCACTGTTTCTGAACATGCAAAACGTTCAGAAGGCATTCGAAATCAAGACGGATGCTTCCCACCCAGACCTATCTACCCTATGTATTCAAGGGGAAGCCTGCAACTGAAAAAGACCTGGTTCCAGACATATAAGACAAGCAGAAGGTATGGGATGGCCAGTTCACCAACAAAAGTGAATTTGATCCTAACAAGGTGCGGTTGCAAGTTCATAGGGAACCAAGACTCTGATAGTTTAGACAATGGTATTACCTGAGGCGGATTGTATTGATGTGCAATAGAGAGCTCCTCACAAAAAAAATAATTTTAGTACTTCTTATTCTTCACCCATGTGGAATTTCAGGAAGAATGGAAGAACATTCCTTGTGGTCACTCTGTCTAAATACTTTGTATTAGAAAAAGTACAAAAAACAAATCAATGTAGGGAAATTTAATCTACCATTGTTTTACAGGCAAGAACTTCATATTTAATCTAGAAAATAGTTCCAGGGGAGGGGGAAAGAAAAGGATAGAAAAGAAGACCTTTTCTGGCACTCTCTAATTGAAGAAAATTCAACTAAACTTTTTTTTTTGATAAGTAGAATATTCAACTAAACTTCACTAATGCCATGTTTGGATCTTGGATTTGTAGAGGAAAAAGACAAGGGAAGAGATAGTAAAAGAGAATCAAGTGAAAGAAGTTAAATCCATTTCCCTATTATTTTCCTTTTCTGTGATAAATTCAAGATCCAAATAAGTACACTACTTGCTACAAGTATAAGGGTATACCGCGAAAACTAGAGCATATAATTTAACTGAGCCAAGATATATTGATCAAATGGGAAGAAATGTGCAATGCATAATACCAATTCATACTAGCACCTTCCTAGTTCATATTTTCACTGCAATTTTCAAAAGGATCCATTATGAAATGAATTTACACAAGAAAAATGAATAACTATAAAGCTACATTGTAATGTTCAATCTCTAATAATCAATAACCTGTATTTTCAAATGCTTATGTCACTCTGCCCATTTACCCCATAAAAAGGAAGCAATCAATACACACACCAAACAAGAAAGAACTTACTATGTTGACAAATCCATGTCAAGCGAGCTAATCAGTGCATCACCACCAGGACTATCCTCAATATTTGAGTTGAAAAAGCTCAAAGATTCGTGAATTCCCTCGGATTGATCCCCTTCATAACGCTCCATGGAGAGCTTCAATTTCTGCCTAAAAAATCTCAACTGGTCTTCCAAAAGACCCCTCTCTGATTCGTGCTTCATTACAATCCATCTTAATGAATGGATCACTTCTTGATCATGGAGTTGCTTTTCCTCGGTCAATCTCCGGTACTGATTGGCCTCCATTTCAATCAAGCTCTTGTCATTTTGAAGTTTTAAAGTCATTGCCATTGCCTCCTCAGCAGCAGTGGCAGCTGCTAACCTCTCCTTCTCTAGTTCCAAATAAGCAGCATTAGCCTTTTGCCTCTCAATCCTCACCAATTTTCTCAATGCCATGACATCAACTTCTTCATCTTCCTCATGACATTCTTGTTCATCACTGTCATCACCATATTCCTCATTTGAAGCTTTGAAATCACCATTTCCATTTGCAATTTCTTGAGTTTCCTCCAATTCACTTTCCAAACTTTCCAAAAGTGAAATCTTTGTGTTGCATTTCCTATTAACACATTTTTTCGAACAAAACCCATTTCTCAAATCACCTGATTTCTCTCTAAAATAATCATTTAAAACAATATTTGCTTTGACATCACCATTTCCATTTGCAATATCTCGAGTTTCCCCTAATTGCCCCATCATGTTGTCCAATAGTGAAATCTTTGGGTTATTGCATTTCCCATCATCTATACAAATTTTTGAGCAAAACCCATTTCTCAAATCACTTGATTTCCCTCTAAAATTAAAATGGTATCCAAATTGTAGTACCTTAAATCCTACATTGAATAGCCAAAAAATACCAAGCACATTGAACAACTGCCTAAAACACCCAAATACGAAAAACCCACCTCCAAAATCACTGTTCCGAGTAAAAAATGAAACACAATCCATAAAGAAACCCCAAAATATATTCCAAAAATCTCTTATAAAAATCAACAACAGAGCAAACAATCAGTAGCAAACAAAAGTGACCCAAAATCCGCATGAGTCTTCAGTCCAAGTTTGAATCACCAAACTCAACATCACACACATAAACCTATTGAACTGATCACCACAAATATATGTTTATGAATGTATCTCTGTTCTGTAGACTGTAACCCACTAGACAAAGGATGAGATAAAAAGAAGTATGGAAAGACTGACCTTGTTAGAGTGAAGAGCGAGAGAGAGAGAGTGGTGGATGGGGGAGCGAGAAGAGAGGCGTGAAGTTCGAGGCAAACGAGGCGTTATCAGAGTCAGAGCAATGGGGAGTGGGATGAGAGAGATGGCTCAGAAAATGCCGTTTGAGAGGGAAGGGCAACGCTGGAAAGAGTGTAATAATATGTGGGGGCAGTTTGGTAGTTTTGAAACTTGTAGAAGATTCTGTCCGATTGTGATTTTGATTGATGTTCTCTCGCTCCACAAGGACATGTGTCATTTTATGGCGTCGCGTGGCAAATCTTCTGAGTCGCCTTTATTTTATTTATTTATAAATTAAAAAATACATATATTGACTTAAAATACGAATGGTTGTTTGTGATTTTGAAAATCATAAGGTGCCGTTTGGTAACACTTACGTTTTTAATTTTCTGTTTATATTTATAAAAAATTAAAAAACTCAAATAAAAACTTGTTTGGTAAAATTTTTGATTTATAAATCAGTGGTCTTAGTTTATAAATTTGGCCAAAAAATGAAAACACAAAAAATGTGTTTCCATTTTGAGTTTTCAATTTTTTTTTTACCACCTAACACTAGCCACCACCCGTCACCATTTTCCACCACCGTCTTCATCCATCACCACCCACCTGCCACCACCACTCACCACCCACCACCCGCCACCACTACCCACCAGCCACCACCCACCAGCCACCCACTTGCCACCACCACCCACCTGCCATCCACCCGCCACCACCTACCTCTCACCACTACCATCCACCGCCCGCTACCACCACCTGCCACTACCACTCACCACCCACCTACCACCACCATCCACCACCTGCCACCACCAGCCACCTGCCACCCACCTGCAACCACTACCTACCACCCGCCACCACCACCATCACCCACCACTCACTCGCCACCCATCTACCACCATCACCCACCACCCACCACCACCACCACCACCCACTCGCTACCACCTAGCATCCGCCACCGTCACCCATCCACCCACCACCACCATTAGGGATGGCAATTTGAAACCGGCCCGACGGGGATCCCCGATCCCGACCCCGATTTAAGCGGTTTTTTCTCGAAAAATACCCCCGACGGGGAGGTGACGGTATTTGAAAATCAATCCCCGATCTGTCACGGGCCGGGGACGGTGATCAGTGTTTGATCCCCGGCTCGGCCCGATCCCCGGCCCCGCCCCCGTCCCCGGCCCCATCCCCGAAATGAAATTACTTTTATACCCTTTATATGTGTATATATAACAAACCCCTTAATTATATGCATATATATATATATATAATATATCAATGATACTAATCCTTTCTGACTCTACTCTATCTCTTAACCTTATCGTTCTCTTCTCTCTGGCCCCGAGTCCCTGACCCCCTCTCTCTCTTTACTTCGTCTCTCTCTATTCTATCTTCCCTCTCTCTCTCTTTCAGTAGATCGAAGGGACAGTCGGCGTCGGAGGCGATAATGAAGGGACAGTCGGTGTCGGAGGCAGTCGACGTCGGAGGGAAGTAGTCCGATCATGTACAGGGGGAAGCGTCGGCGTCGGAGGCAAATCTCAGATCTGTTTATGACACAGATCTCTCTCTTTCTCTCGTCCACTCTCTCTCTCTCTCTCTCTGTGACACAGATCTCAGATCTGTTTGTGTCCATTTTTTAATCTGTTTGTGTATCTGTCCATTTTTTTTATTTTTTGTTTATAATCTGTTGATATTTTTGTTGATATGTTGATGTTGGTGTTGATGATTCGATTGATGATGATTCTCTTGTTGTTATCTCTCTGTCTCTGTGATATTTTTGTGGATCTGTCCATTTTTATATGTGTTGATGATGATTCTCTTGTTGTTGTTGTTGATGATGGGGGTGTTGAAACAGATTTGGGGGCGGGGAATTTTCGGGGTCGGGGAAACCCGATCCCCGGTAGGGACGGGGATGAGGAGGGTGGTAGGTTCCCCGTCGGGGATCAGGGCCGGGGCCGGGGAGATTTTCACAATCGGGGATCGGGGACGGGGAGGGTGATCCCCGGCCCCGCCCCGCCCCGTTGCCATTCCTAACCACCATCACCCGCCACCCACCACCCACTCGCTACCATCTACCACCTGCCACCGTCACCCACCCACCCACCACTACCACCACCCGCTATCTACCCGCGACCACCCAGCACCACCAACCATCCGCCACCCACCGGCCACCATCAGCCACCACCAGCCACTCGCTACCACCTACCACCCGTCACCCACCCACCCACCACCACCACCACCCGTTATTCGCCACCTACCTGCCACCGTCACCCACCATCCGCCACCACCACCACCACCCACTCGCTACCACCCACCACCGTCACCCACCCATCCACCATCACCACCCACTACCCACCCGCCATCCGCCACCCACCTGCCACCACCACCACCCCCCACTTGCTACCACTCACCACCCGCCACCATCACCCACCCACCACCACCACCACCACCTGCCACCACAATCTACTCGCTACCACCCGCCACCTGCCACCGTCACCCACCCACTACCACCACTCACCCACCACCACCAACTACCAACCGTCACCACTTCACTACAACATATAAGACTTTTAGCGACCAATTGTTTTTGTCCCTAAAACCATTACTTTAGTCTCTAAATACTTTTTGTGACAAAATTATATTCGTCACCAAAAACGTCAATAAAAGTGCGTCCAGGAAAGTTATTAGCGACTGATTTTCAAAAACGTCGCTAAACATGACAATTGGCGACCAATTTTACACTGCCACAAAATGTTTAATTTTGCAAAACTAAAACACTTCGTCGCTAATACTTCGTCACAAAATGTCCCTCTTTGGTCACAAAATACAAAATAGTGACATTTTTAACAACAATTATTTTTGGTCGCTAAAGGATAAATGACTCTCTACCATATATTTTCGTCACTAAAAGTCAGTTTAAAAACATTTTATAACCATTTAATTTGATAGCTAAAAATTCACAAAAATTAAATTTATCATCCAACCATAAAATTATAAAAATAAAAAGAAAAAAAAATTGACATTCACACATCAAAGCATTCTATTCCCAAACTACAATGAGTACATAAAAAGTAAAATTTTACAAAAATTTAAACGAACAAAATTACTTAAATATTACTAAACAAGATTACATAAACGAACAAAATTACTGAAATATTACTAAACAAGATGACAGCTACCTCAATTATAGTATGTAAAATCTCTTTCAGAATCTTCGGTTACAGTTTATGTTGGCACTCTAACCAGCAGTCATCAGGAGAGAAGAAAACAATATCGATAAGAACTACAAAACTCTGCACGGATTCAGTGCAACGGGCTTATCTAATACAAACCACTTAGAAAATATCATTCAGTGTTTGCAGACTACAACCCTGTGGTCAGCAAAAACAATATAACAAAGATGAAGGTTAGTGACATCTCATAGAAACACATTGAAGGGGAAAAAAATTAATTGAAGAATATGTGGCCGTCGTCACGTCGTCACGTACAAGAACATTTTCTGGTTTAAGGTTGCAGTACACAACTCCCAACATGTGCAGATACTCGAGTGCCAAAAGAACTTCTGCAGCATAGAACCTGGTTACATGAGGAAAGACAATAATTATGACCCTTGTTCACCGGAAAATATTAATACAAATAAAATAAGAATTACAAAAACAATATAGTAACACTGAGAAGACGGTCTTCATTTTTTTCAGAAGCTTCCTTTGTCATTAAGTTGTTTGCTTCTTGAAGTCCATAGCCCAACAATTTATAACTTCTAACAGCCACAAAATGCACACATTAAATCACACGATTTCCTAAAACATATGTAATGGTTATCAAGAAGCACATCTCTTTGGTCCAAAAAGTTCGGTTTCATCATGCAAATACAATAATGCACAGCTCCTAAACTACAGCTCGCAAGGCTTAAAACAAAAACATGAAATAACATAATATGCATGTTTTACAAATTGAGAAAAGCATAGTAATTGTCATCTTGGGTTCTATCAACCAATTAGTTTTTCATATACTGAACAGGAAAACAGATACAGCTAGGATACAGCCAGATACCTTATGGACAAGTTCAGGATACTTCTGTAAAATCTTTTATTTAAAATTCTAAAAACAGAGGCAACAGCACAAATAAGTCAAATTACGTGCACCTCGAATGATTCCAGAAGACCAATCCCACCACCTACTTGCGAGGGCCCCATTTAAAGCCAAGGCAATGCCCTATATGGACATGGCCCCATGGAGCTTATTGCTATTAGTGGATATTGAATCTGAGACTTGGAGGGGGCACACTCCCAGACCTCAAGTTATACCCACTAGGCCAAACCCTTGAGGTTTACATGCTTATTTCTACACCATATGTAACTCAAACTTCTAATTAACATGCATAAGACAGATCTCTTATGCATGTTGTTTGGGGTGAGCAAAAGACCTACGATTCCACTCACCCAACTAACATGCATAAGACAAATTTTGTCATTCTCTTCTCCGCGCTAACCTCATGACTAAAATTTCCTTAGAGGATATCATGAAAAGAATGCAATAAGAATTGCTAAATACTTCACGAATTTAGCAAAAATAAAAGAAAAACCATTGACAGGATAACAAATTACAACAAAACAACCCAAAGGCATAGGGTATTTGGAAGAAAAAGAAAAAAACCTTTTTGTACAATTCCATGAGGTTGGACTCTTCAAATGGCAGAAAGCCTGCCAATAGTACAAAAAGTATTACACCGTACGACCATAGATCTGCTTTAGCTCCATCGTAGCCTTTATTCTTAATCACCTAGACAAGTAAACAACCAAAGTGATGAGGATAATAAGTGTGGTTAGGAAGAGATAGATATGTTAAATTGCATTAAACACTATACCATACTTCAGGAGCAACATAATTTGGTTTTCCACAGGTTGTGTGCAGTAACCCATCTCCCTGAATGAAGAGTTCAGAAACTCAGTTTTAAACATGTGTAATGGTCGCCACACTATCATCAAGAGTTTAAACAATGCAATACTGTACGTATAGATAAAATAAACGAAGCGTTGCCCCTGAAACTTTGACACAATTTTTACTACTAGGATGCAGATCAATTCCCCTCCCCCCCCCCCCCCCCGGCGACTAGTAGGATGCAGATGAGAAGTACTAGACAGGAAGCTGTCACATACTCGAACTTGCTGAGGTAGAGCGCTTAATCCAAAATCTGAAACTTTGAGGACTCCATTTGCAGAAATTAAAACCAAGAGTCAGTGATTTTCTCACCTTCAGATCCCTATGAAAGACACCTCTGCTGTGGCAGTAATCCACCACATTTATGAGCTGCTGAAAATACTTCCTTGCTTCATCTTGTTTCAACCTCCCTTTACTAGACTACCTCAAAAAAACCGTACAAAATCCAACATGGTCACCAATTGTATGGAACAAGATTTTCATGAGAATCAATGCATTAAATCAGAAGCAATCAAAGCCTTACAATTTTGTCAAAAAGTTCGCCATGAGTCTCTAGCTGCAAAGTTGCACGTAATAGTTTAGCCACAAGGCATTGATGCGATGTATAAATTAATGAAATCATGAATAGTTGCAAATTTGAAGCAATAGAAAATCACATTAAATTTAAGAAGCAAACTACAGAAATTATATTTGCTTTAGAGTCAAAAATACACATGGAGGAGTGTATTCCTTGGTTAGAATGATGTCAAGAAGCTCCATCTTTGCTTTAGAGTCAAAAATCTTAGTTTGATGACTGGAATTTATTCGATAAAAACAACGAAATCAGATTATTTTTTTTATGCAGAAATTGAGAGTAAAATTAATGAAAATGCAATATATTAATGAAAAAACAGAAAAAGTTAGATCATATACTTGAGATGCCATCTCGAAGGTCTGAATTGGTCTTTTACGGAGGGATTCAAGATACACAAATAAAACCAAACACCGATTCATCGAGGTTTACGGAAGAAGATGGAGTCAGATGCAAAAATCGAGACCCCGCTAATCTCCCTGCACCGATTCATCTTCTCTTCCAGTTCACAGATCCAAACACCTGCACACTAAAAAAATTCTGCCATATATATATATATATACATTACACACAGAGAGAGAGAGAGAGAGAGAGAGAGAGAGAGACCTGAGCAAGAAGGGGTGCTGGTGCGGAAACGAAGAGGGAGAGAGGATAGATCTGCGTTGGAGTATGAGATCGATCATGAAGATGAGATCCATCATGAAAATGAGATCGATTGAAGCTGAAGATCTTAGATCTCCATTAGAGTCTTAGACAGAGCCCTAGACAGAGAGAAGAGAGAACAGATCGAGAGCATGCAGTTGAGAAATTAGGGCGTGAGGATGAGATTTTATTTGCCTATTATTGAGACGACCTAAATTTGGCCTCTGAAAGTCAACACACATTAGTAACCAAATATATTGGTTCCCAGTTCTTAACCATATCAATCAAGCGCGGATCAACTGGTCAAATACGGTATATATCCATCTCATAGAAGTAATATGGAGGGTTTGTATGGCTTTTTTTAAAAAAATTCATTTTTGTCCCTAAATGATGACTTTTAGAGACCAAATTTAATTGGTCTCTAAATATTAGTCTCTAAATCACTAATTTCTTGTAAGATTATAATTATTCTTCCATAAAACAAAGTCGCATAAAAATTTTAAGATTATAATTAATTGGTGCCCCTCCTACATTAAATTCCTGACTCCGCCACTGTACACCCATATATAAATTTACAGTAATAAATTAATTGATTACAAATTTACAGATTTACAGTAACAAATTTATTGATTACAAATTTACAGATTTACAGTAATAAATTTATTGATTACAAATTATTGATTAAAAAAGAAACTGAAATTAATAGATTATCATTTTTTGCTGCAAAAAAAAAAAAGGGGGAAAAACATGAACTACAATATACCCATATCTTGTGATTCTTTCCGTTATTTCGAGCATGTGCACCTTTATAAATGCTCTTCCTAAATGCAAGATCATCTCCACACCACACCATGGCTTCTCCCTGTCTCTGTCTCTCCCTCTCTGTCACCTGTGGGACAATCAACTGTGTTGATCAGCCCCAGCCCCAGCCCCCTCCCCCTCCCCCTCCCCCTCCTGTTTCACCACCACCACCACCATCATATGTACGTCGCTCGGCGAGGCCCCGGAGGGCCCCCGTCCGATTTGGATACAATGACGACTCCACCATCTCCGCAGCCCTGAAGATAAAGGAATACGATAGAAACCCAATCACTTCAGGGCTGCGGAGATAGTGGAGTCGTCATTGTATCCAAATCGGAGGGGCGCCCTCCGGGGCCTCGCCGAGCGATGTACATATGGTGGTGGTGGTGGTGGTGAAACTGAAACATGAGGGGGAGGGAGAGGGGGAGGAAGAGGGGGCTGGGGCTGATCAACACAGTTGATTTTCCCACAGGTGACAGAGAGGGAGAGACAGAGACAAGGAGAAGCCATGGTGTGGTGTGGAGATGGTCTTGCATTTAGCAAGAGCATTTATAAAGGTGCACATGCTCGAAATAACGGAAAGAATCACAAGATATGGGTATATTGTAGTTCATTTTTTTTCCTCTTTTTTTTTTTTTTTTTTTTTTTTTGCAGCAAAAAAAGATAATCTATTAATTTCAGTTTCTTTTTTAATCAATAATTTGTAATCAATAAATTTATTACTGTAAATTTATATATGGGTATACAGTGGCGGAGTCAGGAATTTAATGTAGGAGGGGCACCAATTAATTATAATCTTAAAATTTTTATGCGACTTTGTTTTATGGAAGAATAATGTGGTGGTGAAATAGGAGGGGGAGGGAGAGGGGGCTGGGGCTGATCAACATCAAATCCACCAATACAGATGATGCTGCCACAAGTGAGAGAGAGAGAGACAGAGACAGAGAGAGGCCATGGTTGGAGATTGTCTTGCATTGCAAGAGCTGCTTATAAAGGAGGTGCACAAGTAGATATATGGCTATTTTGCAGGGTTCAATTTTTTTCCTTTTTCTTTTTTTTGTTTGGGAAGGTTCTAGGAGATACTCTTATTTTTTACTTATTATTTTTAAACAAATTATACTGATGTATTTAAATTTGTTACTTTTATTGTTATAGTTTTATAATTTTAATTTATTTGATTTTAAATTTTGTATCAATTGATAATATTATTAATATTTTTAGAAAAATTATCACTGCATTAATTAATGTCAAGTCACTAAATCATCATGTTTATAATTTTATTTTTAAAAAACATGAAATATGCTTTTTATATATGTATTTATCAAAAAAAAAAATGTTAACAATTAAAATTATAATATTTTTATTTTTAAATCATAAAAAATATTAATAATTAAAGTCAATTAAAATAATACAATAATCAAAATATATAAATTGACGTGATAATTTACCCTTTTTTTTTTTCAAACCTGTGCAATAATAGGTGTGTGGTTGGATAGTCCACCAGTCTTGAATAAAGCAGATGGCCCATTTGAGAAGGTGGGTTGGGTTGATCAAATCTCGTAGAAGACGGGAATCAAAATGGGCTGGCCTGTCATTTTTTTTTTGGGGAAGTTATTTAAAAAATCCTAAAATTTGACTTTTATAATAAAAATAACTATTAAAATTTTAATTTTATCAATTGTAATCATAATATTTTTGTTTTTTTCATTCTAAACCATTTGCCTATTTCTGTTAAATAAAATTGATAGAAAAAAATATTTTAGCCATTAAAATATGAACATCACCATATTCTAGATTATATTCAGACTGTGTTGAGACAAAAATAAAATAAAATTTTAATACATGAGATCAATCAATTATGATATCCATTTTTTTTTTTTTTTGATGATATGATATCAATTTACATCGTGACTAGGAAGCTTGATTTAAGATATGCTTCAACATATTTCTCAAATTAAAATAAATTGTCCAACTATTGCTCTTATTGTTGAATACAATAGAAACATTGAAAACTTCAAACACCCAAGTCATGACAAACTTGAACCTTTCTCTACCTAAAATTCATGTTGCCCTATATCCAACGCAATCTCAATGGCACAATCATACCTCAAGATTCATACGTTCTAAAGATTCCCACAACGTCTTACAATTGGGAATTGGGAGTGTATTAGGCACAGAAAAATGACGATTATTTTTTTTTGGGGATAAATAAGTCATATTATAACCAAAAAAATAAAAATATGAAATATAATAACGATTATTGAGTACAAATGATCCCTCACCTTATGAAAGCTGTGGCAACGACGAAAAAACTAGGGATGGTTGGAGGAGATGGTGTAGCAACTAGAGCTGGAGAATTGCGTCTCGTGTCTTTCAGGAGCTGAGTAAGTTGGCACAGGCATGTTTGGTGGAAGGCTAGGCAAAGGAGCCTCAAAGTCAAGAACTTGAATTGCTTGCTTTATTGAAGGCCTGAGGTTGTAATCTGGATGAGCACACCAAAGCCCAACAAACAACAAGCATTCCATCTGTTCCTCATCAAAATCTCCCAGTTTCGCATCCGTTGCTTCAAGAAGGTTTCCTCTTCCATAGAGCTCCCAAACCCACTCCACCAGCCTCATATGACCTTCTTCAGCCATGAGGTCAATGGGCTTTCTTCCACTAGCAATTTCCAAAGCAACAATGCCAAAGCTGTAGACGTCTGATTCTTTGCTAGACTTGCTTGTCACGAGGCATTCAGGAGCCATGTAGCCCATTGTCCCGGCCAAGACTGTGGTTTGTGACACTCTCCCGTGGTCAACAAGCCTGGCTAACCCAAAATCCCCAAGTTTAGCATTGAATTTTGAATCCAACATAATGTTGCTTGATTTAATATCTCTGTGCAACACGCACTGTTCCCATTCTTCGTGTAAGTAAAACAATGTAGCGGCCAATCCTTTAGCGATATTGTACCTTGTCAGCCATGTCAAGAAGGTGTTGTCTTTGAACAGATGAGAATCCAAGCTGCCATTGGGCATAAACTCATACACAAGTAAGAGTTCTCTTTCTTCGTGGCACGAACCGAGAAGTTGCACCAAATTTCTATGCCTCAATCGGTTAATGATCTTCACTTCCGATGCATACTCTTTAATACCATGTTTAGACTCCTTTGACACCCTTTTGACAGCAACATATGAATTCAATTCTTTCAAGAAACCTCTATAAACTCCACCAAATCCGCCCTGTCCGAGCTTCTCTTCCTCCACAAAGTATCTTGTTGCAGTGGCCAATTCTTGGTATGAAAACTTCTTAGGTCCTGTTTCGGCTTCAAGAAGCTTATACAAAGCCTTGTATTTATTTTCAACCCTATTCTTTTTCTTCTTCTTCAAGCAAAACCAAAGGAAGCCTAACCCACCGATTAAAACACAAACACCTCCTATAGATCCCACTAGTACCCACCTCTTGTTTATTATTTTTTGATTTTGGTTGGCAAATGCTGGCACTGGCTCCCAATTTGGATCAATTTGTATATTAGAATTGAAGCTCCAAGAGTGAAGAGTGTGCGTCTCGACTATTGTTCCTGTTGCGGCAGAGAAGCCGAAAGTAATCCACTCTGGCAAATACTTGCGTAGATCAACTATATGATAAAGCTCTTGCATGATTGTGGTGTTTTCATCAGGAAAACAGGTGAATGCAACACTCAAATTTCTCGAACTAGAATCGTAACGAATCGAGGCGTGATTCATTTTTCCAGAGGAAATTTGACACCGCCATGTCACATTTTGCACAGATACCAAGGATCCCATTGATTGTTGATAAATGTGTCGAACTCCACTGCCACAAATTGATTGGTCGGCAATGAGTTGAACGTGGGGTTGAATATTTGTTGACTGCTGACAAGGCCTAAACCTCTTCCTTCTTGGACATCAGGAATAGGGAAACCAACTGGTGCAAGGAAAAATGCCATCCCGTCCGCATATGGGGTCTGATTTAGTGAGTTAATGACAAAGGAGAAATGGATATTGAAGTCTGCAAGTGCTCCTGTGGCTTTGTCCCAAAGATGCAGTGGATCAGAGGATTTAGCATCTCCAGTGCAGTTGATGTGGTTAATGTCTCGATTGAAACTTGTGAAGTTGAAAGAGATCTGAGCAGTACAAGGGACTAATAGAAAGAGAAAGAAAAAGAAAAAGAAGAAGAAGAAGATAGTCATTGAAGGAGGAATGGAGCTTTGATTGATCATGGAGATGGGTAACAATGGATTGATTTTGAGGCACATACATTTATCATGTAAATTGTAATGACTCAGTTTGGTTTTCAACTCGGTGGATATTTATTTATTTATTTATTTTGTGTAGTCAAGTCTTTGTGGTCCAATATTGACCAATACAAGAAGAAATTTCTCCCCATTGAATATGTAACGTAACATGTAACATCAAACAAGCAAGGCTGGTGGAGATGTGAGATAAAAGGAGCTAGCCTAGTTGTGTAAAATGACAAAAATAAAACAAAATTAGGAGCAAGGGTGACACCATTTTAGTTTAAAATAAAATAAAATAGCCCGCAGATCCTCTAGAGTAGTTTTCCCGCAGTACTTCATGAAGTATTCCCAAGAGGACGAAACAGAACCCAATTGAACTCTTGTGAAATAAAGCCTTAAAAAAAAAAAAAAAAACTTGAGCCCCAATAATAAAATTATCAAAGCAAAGTTTTCAGATACCATTAACCCAAAGGCGTGAGTCTGTGAAACAGAACAAAATTCAAAGCAAAATGAACAAAAATAAGAAAACAAACAGCAACAGTTATCCACCAACAATGTTAAAAAGTAATATAGGCACTATTGGAAGTATAAATAAAGTGTTTTGCTAATAGGTGCCCAAGTATAAATAATGACAAAAATTTTGAAAAAATAAGATATTTTTTTACTAAATTTAATATACTTTTAACATTTTTAAAGAATTTTTAAATATTTTATATATACTTTTCAATATTAAACCATACACCAAAAACACTAGTTAATATTTGCCTAATCACAAAACACACAGCTTAAAAAACCCAAAAATTTAAGTTATTCATTAGTCCGGAATTTCCCGTGGCAGTTGGCTGGACTGATAGGAACGTAATCAGTGACGTGGCGTAGCTAACTAAGAGGAATGGTAGAGACCATTAGAGTTTTGGAACTCTAATGTCAATTCTAGTGATGTGACAAGATATAAAAAAAGAAAATGTAATATATCAAAACATCAAATTGTGACTCACCTCTAGAACTCTTCATTTAAGAGTCTCAAGCATTTTTAATCTAACTAAACTTAATCTTGTTTGGTTTCATAATTCAAATTCACTTTTCAAAAAATTAATTTTTTTTTGTATTTTTGTATTTTTATTAAAATTTTAAAATATTTTAAGCTTTTTTTTAATTTTTAAATACATCTAACATAAATACACTTAAAAGTATAATATTTGTGAAAAAAAAATTAAAAAATTCAAGAAATACAAAAAATATATGAAAATTCAATATATTTTTCATATTTTTTGTGTATTTATTAATTTTTTAAAGTATTTTTTTATAAATGTTTTACTTTTTACATACATCTAAGTAAGGTACATTTAAAAAAGTAAAAAAAAATTACTGAAAATTTTAAAAATATTCACTAAAAATAAAAAAATTCAATTTAAAAAAAATTAAATTCAAAAAATTGAAACCAAATATGATCAATAATTTCTCTAAAATAGGCAATGACAAAATAACCCAAAATTTTCAATCAAAACTCCCTCATATGAAAATCCTAAAATTTCAATTCAATGTATAACTTCCCAAAATATTTTTTTTTATCCTTTTTTTTTTTTTTGGTATAATTGAAATCCCCAAATCAAAGAACCTGGTTGAAGGAGGGAGGGAGAGGTGAGAGATTGTCCTTCATGGTGGCTATTCTTGCTTATCTTTGACCTTTTTTTTTTTTGATCTTCCTTGGCTTCTGCATCTGCCGGCGTTCTCTCCGGCGGTCTTCTATCACTCCAGCGTTCTTCCCTCTCTTTGTTTCAGCACTTGTTATTCGTTGGTTCATTTTTTCTGGAGAACATTTTAGTTTTCATAGGGTGGTTTGCCTAATGGGTGACGATTAGAGTCTAGAGATTTGCTCCCTCTTAGGTCTCAGGTTCGAATCCCGTAACTAGCAAATGCATACCTTGGAGCCACAAATTGCAAGGCGTAAACTCTGTTTTGAAAGGCTTGTTCGGGCTGTAGAGACTTAATTTGGTGCGTGTAAGCTGGTTCAAGATACCATACATAACAAAAAAAATTACCAATACACCAAGAGATTTGCTTCAAATACAACTTCTTCTTCTTTTCTTTTCTTTTTTTTTTCATAAGAAAAATTGAATTCTCTATATTGGGATAAACTCTTCTCCATATTTCATATCCTCATACCTCTCTCTCTTTACTTTTATTTTATTTATTTATTTTATTTTTTTATGGGTTTTAATTTGAACTCGCATTGATAATACGGACAGTCTATCTCATAAGTCCTGCAATAAAAGTCATTTATGTAAAAAATTAATTTGATCGGACAACTATAAACATGGTAACAAATTGCATTTTATTTTATAAAATGGATGGTTTAAGTTTAATTATATCTATCGTTCATTTTATTAACAAAATGTAATTTATTCTTGTATTTATAATTATCTGATGAATTTAATTTTTTTAATGGATCACGTTTATTGTGGGAATAGAGTGGGTCTGGATTGAAACCTATGAGAAAAGTACGGAGAGGTATGAAAGGGAGTTTATCCCCTCTATGTTTGTGTAATTATTAATCTATTACATTAAACAAAAATGTTATGAACTCACCCTTATTAATTTATAATTTACTTCGAATGTGCTCGTGTGGTAAAAATTAAATTGATAAAATGTGGGATCAATGAGTAAAATAAATTTGAACCATTGAATTCTATTTATAAGTAATTTTTAGGTTCATAAGTTTGAGTTTGTAATGTTGTTATACATTAAATTACAATTTTTCAAAAAGACACTCAAATCTTAATTTTATCTAACCTTATGAATCAAAGTACTCGTTTATAAGACCATTTCTAATTATTCATCAAATTTTTTTATTTAATTTGATTTTAAATTTAATTATCCAACTACCCTTCCCTATTATTATTGATATTGATGTTCACAATCTAGTGGAGTTTTAATAAGATATTATTTTGAGAAGTTAGTTAAAAGTTAATTTTTTGATTTTTTTTGAAAAAATATATAAAAATATAGAGAGATAATATGACCAAAAATAGATTAAAAGTCAAGACTTTTAACCATCTTCTCAAATTAGCTCATAAATGTTTGTTTGCCTCATATTTAGTAGATTGGATTAACAACCTTGAAAATGGAGAGATGAATTGATATGTTTGTTAAATGGAAAGGATAATGTTAGGGATATTAAATTTTCTATCAAACAAATGACTAAATGTCTCATATGAGTGTGAGGTTCACATTTTGTGAGATATTTGTTGTTCAAATTTTGAAATTAAATAAATAGATTTATGAAGAAATTAAATTATACATATACTAAGAACACATGCTGATAATTACAACTAAATTTCAACAAAAATACACAAAACAATAAAAGGGTAAAGAGACAAAACCGAAGCCTGCACGGAAGCAGTTTCCTTAAAACAGATTTCGCCGCCTCACTGGTCGAGTGCTTGAGGAATCTCGGCGTCTGTCTCCCAGGATACGACGGTCAAAACCAGTTACGGCAGAAGCACTCTCTGTCTAGCTTAGCGAACAAAACAGTGGCAGCACTCTCTCACTGTAGGAACTTTCAGGCAAATTGACTTGTGAAATGGAAGTAAAAATTTCTATGTTTCAGACTTGATAGGAGGGTCTCAATTTATACATGTATAGGGGAGAGAGGAAGAGTCTCCAGCCTTTATGGCTGTTCATAATGCACCATTAACCTCTGCAATAAAGGCAGGAGTTACAAACCCCATTAATGCATGAGTTACAAGCCCCATTAATGCAGGAGTTACAAACCCCATTAATGCTCTATTAAACTCTGTAATAAAGGTAGGAGTTACAAACTTCATTACTTTTTTTCCATGAAGCTAACTTCATGAGGCAATTTCTCATTCAAATCTCAATGGTTTTTGGCCATTCTATCTGTGGTGTAAAGATCTCAATGCAAAATATCTAGACCCACTTGGACCCAACACAAAGATGGTTGGGATCCACTTTAATATTTAATTAAAGTCACCAAAAAACCATTTTTTCCAACAATATTTAATAATTTATTTGGTAAAAAATTTAGAACCTATAGTATTTTTCAAATGAAAATGTGTAGAGACTCATCCTTATCTATTGAGAAAATTTTAAGTGTATGATTGTGTGATAAAAATTAATTTATATAGTATAAGATTTATATAGAATTTATATATAGAAAAAATTTGAATTACAAAATAAAAGTTTTGAATAATTTTTGAGTTGAGAATGGTAGATTCCTGTATTATTGTTATTAAAAAATTTCGTTAGGACTTATGAGACTTGAATTTATAGCTTCGGTCTTGGAAAGGCGCTGCTGGTTGAAAAGTCCATTGTTGGTTGAAAAGTCCATTGTTGAAAGAGTAAAATACTCAAAATATGAGGAACTAATCCAAAATTACATTGGTCTTGTTTGGTTGGGCTTATTTACAGTTTATTTTAACTTTTAGCTTAATTTAAGTTATTTTGATGTGTTTGGTTCAGTTTAACAAAACAGTTTATAACTTTTTGTAAATAAAAAATCAACTTATTCTTTGAATAGAGGAGGAGAAGCTTAATTTATAAGTAAAAAGTCAGTTTATGTTCACAATTATAAGTTATAAGCTGTTAAGATATAAGTTATAATCACTTTCTCACAGCTTTACCAAACGAGGCCCATTACCTCAGTCTTGACAAGACGGTGCTTGTTGAAAAGTCTATTATTTGAAAGGAATAAAACAACCTGAAAACGCCGGAACTGGCCTAAAATCACATGCTTTATCTGCGAGACGTGTTTTTTTTTTTTTTTTCAAACGTTCGAATAGTAACCAATTCCACTAATCTACTATTTATCTTGTTATGTAGGTCTTACGTAAATCAAGTTCAATTAGCAAAAATACTAGAGGATTAGCATTCAAGTGAGAGGACTGTGATTGTTAATCGAATTTCATGGGATTAAATGTGAAAATACAAGTTTGCCTGTCACTTTACAAAATCACACAAAAGTTACATTTTATACTAGTTTGCCTATCACTTTAATAAGTTGATTGGCAAATACTATGGTGTTCAAATTCGGAAACCATATATGAATAGATTCAATTTCTATACCTCTCTTAAAATTTATTTAAAATACAAATTGTCTTATGTAGTTTTAAAAATTCATCCCTTGAAATTTCTAGTTTCATAATAAATGACATATTTTATTAATAAATTATTAGGTTAATTAATAATTTTTCATAATGTTAAAAATTTATTTCAATTAATAATTTATATAATTTTATTATTGTATAATAGAGCAGCTAAAAATTTTATTTTTTCAGTTAATTCTATTAAATAAAATATCCTAACGAGCAGATATTTATAATTTTTCAAACTAAGAGAGACAATTTGTATTTTAAACAAACCTTAGAAATGCATTTATAATTTACCCAAATATTTTTATTTATTTATTGTATGTAGTAATTATCAATTCGACCAAGCAATTTTTATATTGGCAGGTGTGTATAGCGATCCCGGGTTTACCCTTGTTGTACAGTGATCCGGACATGTGTCTGTGGATGTTGGTAGTTGGTTATTATTGTGTTTACATTCCTTTTTCTTCATATTTGAGTTATAGGATGTGTTAGGCAGGTTTGTTACAGGTTGGTTGTGTTTGGGAGCCTAGTGTTGCTGCCCAGATTTTTAGTCCTTCGCTCGAGCGAGGAGTTTGTCGCTCGAGCGAGAGTTGTGTTGCACCGGGTTCTGGACCTGAGAGCTGTCTTTCTTGACTCGAGCGAGCTTCCTTCGCTCGAGTGGTCTGGATTTTTCTTCGCTCGATCGAGAACTTCTTGGCTCGAGCGAGAGTTTTCTGTGTCTGGTCGCTCGAGCGACCAAGCCTTCGCTCGAGCGAGCGTGTTTTATATCAGCGGACAACAGCGTCTAAAACATCACTTTTTCACCTTCTTTTTGATCCAAAACCCTTAATCCGAGCCTCTCTCTCTCTAAACTTGCACTCTCTCTAAGGTTTGATCTCCCTAGGGTGTGAATCTAGCCTAGGGCCTTTGTTAAAAAGATAGAGGGCGTTGAGAGCTTCGATTTAATCTGAAAAAGTTTGGATTTGGAGCAAGTTGATCTTGGTGTCTTCATCTCCTTTGTGGCTTAAACTTCAAGGTAGGGATATCCTACTCCTCTCTATGGGTTTTGTCTTTAAATTTTGGTATTTTGAGATGTTGGGCTTGGTTTGGTAATTTTGTGAAAGTTTGGGGCTTTTGTGTAATTTTACAAAAGTTGGGGTTTTATTCATAATAAACCTAGATGCATGTTTGGCATAGAAAAATGGAATGATTGTTGAATCATTGATGAAAATGGGACCTAAGGGTTGAAATGTTAATTATGGGAATAGACCTAATTACATTGTTTAATTAATTGGAATAATTAATTGAGAAGAGTGAGGAAATGAAATGTTGTTTGATTATCCATTTGTGCATTTATTTTCTGTTTAGAAATAACTGCTTTGGGCTATCGGTGGAGGATAGTCGTGATTGTTGTAGACAATGCATGATGATTAGGCAAACTGAAACTAATCAATGAAATGTGTCATGGAACTTGACGGTTGATAGAATACAATAACTGTATGTATTGGGTGATTGTATATATAACCAATGTGTTTGTATACGTTATGTGTAGAGGAGGAGATAGGGGATGTACTCCGCGGTTTAGGGGAAGATAGGGGATGTACCTCTAAACCGATTGGTGATGGGAGAAGATAGGGGATGAACTCCGTAGATACAGCTCATATGCTTGTCTAGAAGTGAAGATAGAGCTTATATGCTTATCTTTGTGATGTGTGGATATAGCTCATATGCTTATCTGTGGATATTGTGGTTATACATATCTGTTGTAGAATGTGGATATAGCTTATTTGCTTATCTGAGAATGTGGATATTGTTGTTATACATATCTGTTGAGAATGTGGATATAGCTTTTATGCTTATCTGAATGTGAGATATAGTTTTTATACATATCTGTGGAAATGATGATAGAGCTAGCATGCTTATCTGTTGAAAAAGGGAAAATGAAAGGTAACTTAGACTCATAAGTTGTATGACATAAATGTGTAATTTATGTGAATGTATCAGTGTTGGCCATCTATCAATTGCTAATATTTTAGGCATTGTTCATGGTTGGTTTAGTGTATTTCTACTGGGCTGTGGCTCACCCTATATGGGAATATCATTTTCAGGTGCAGGTAGCATGCCACCTCCAAGGACATAGCTGGGAGGCTAGTGGCGGGCATACTTTGTTGCTCAACTTTTGATGTATTACATGTAACTTCAAGCCTAGGGCTTAATGTGTAAACGAGTTAGTACTCTTTTATTGTAACCAAGTGTTAACTTGGAAAGATGTAAGCCCGTAGGGCATTTTGTTTATGATGTTATCATGTAATACTTATGTAATGGAATTCTAATGAATAAAGGAATGTAGTTAGTTTGTATGTAAATGCATGTCTTATCTGAAGGGTATATTGTTATTATTTTGAGGGCGTTACAAGTATCATATTATGTATTACACCCATATATTAGTGTTTGTTTTTGGATTTATCACTATAAACATTATCCACTAACATTCCGTTTGTTTCGATATTATTTTTTATTGTTTGGTTGATCACAAAGTAAGTAAAATATTTTTTTAACAAAAATAACTTTCATGAAAAGCCTAAAAATAACTTTCCTTTTAAATTTCCGCAAGTTATTTTTGTATACTTTTTTTTTTTGGACAATTGTTTTTGTATACCTTGTTCCGATCATCTTGACAGTTTAGTGAGCAAATCCAGTGGGTTTTGCAGCTGTGGATAATTATTGGTTCTCTTCAAAGATCAATTCAACATCTACACAAATTGCATGCACAGAGAGAGAGAGAGAGAGAGAGAGAGAGAGAGAGAGAGAGAGTACAACTTGAGTATTATGAAAATATTTTACAAACATCAACCGAACACCAAAAAATAGAAAGAAAATATATTTTTTGCATGAAGTTGTTTTACATGAAAAAATAAATTTTTTTGTAACATATTTTATTACAAAATAAACGGTGGCTCAATGTTAGAAATATAATCCAACTATGTTAGCACTTGAACGCTCAGAAAAATCATATGCAAGCCGCCAAGTAAACACTAAATCAAGTTGGTGAGATGTGAATACAAAATAACACTAAAAATATCTATTGTGATGCTAGTTTCGTGACGGACAGTTCTTGAACATCCTTAGCAGTTATTTTACGGGATTGGAGAGGACAGTTCTTGAACATCCTTAGTAGTTATTTTACAGGATTGGAGAGGAAATCTGATGGATGGGACTAGAGGTTGTCATTTACCGGGTTGGATTGAGTTTGGGTCGGACTGTCACTATCCAAATAAAAAAATTTACGTCTATCTAAGTCCGTTCAGCCAGAACATTGGACTTATACAATCAACCCAAGCCCAGTCCTAAATAAATTATAATTCTTAAGTTCGTCTATCGGGAAATACATGTAAGGTATAAAAAAAATTAAACATTATAATACCTGTTATTTTTTCATAAATAGACAAAAGCTAATAAAGCAACTAACCATTGAAGATTTAAGACCATATTAATTAAAATATTACATATATATTTTTGGGGTACTTATGTGTAGATTTTAATAAGTGGACTTATTGTCTAATGGGTTTTATGGAAAAAATTTATCATATAAAAACGTTACTAATTGTAAGTTTTGGAGACAATTTATAAAAATCATGACAAAAAAAGTCACTAATTATCAATTTTTAGCGACGTGCAAAAAATTGTCACAAAAAAATTATTTTTAGTGACAATTTTACTAAGGCTTATTTTCAATAGGACTTAGTGGGAATAAAATCCAACTATTAGGACCTATTGGTAGTTTGCCCTATATTTTTTTAAACTGAACACACCCATAATTCTAAAAGTTCAAAGTTTTTTAAAGGGGCTCTTTTTCATAAATCCCTTTTTACCTACTTATGTTTCATTTAATCTACATTATTTTCTTATATTCCAATAAGTTCTATGAGTGACATAGTTACAAAAATATCCCTAGTAATATTTACATTTACAGTGTGAATATTCTGTGATGTGAATGTTTACACTGTCAATGTGAATGTTCACACCATCAATATGAATGTCAACATGTCAATGTGAATATTCGCATTGTAGAATATAAATGTTCACATCACCAAATTGCTAACCGTTCAAAAAAATTTATAAGGGTGGAAATGTCCATAAAATATCTTAAATGCGAGAATTTGGATTTGATAGATCAAATGTGTAACGCCCTCAAAATAACAACATTAAACCCATCAGATAAGACATGCATTTATATATAAACTAACAACATTCCTTTATTCCTTAGAGTTCCCTTACATAAGTATTACATGTTAACATCATAACAAAATGCCCTACGGGCTTACAGCTTTCCAAGTTAACACTTGGTTACAACAAAAGAGTACTAACTCGTTTACACATTAAGCCCTTGGCTTGAAGTTACATGTAATACATCAAAAGTTAAGCAACAAAAGTATGCCCGCCTCTAGCCTCCCAGCTATGTCCTTGGAGGTGGCATGCTACCTGCACCTGAAAATGATATTCCCATATAGGGTGAGCCACAGCCCAGTAGAAATACACTAAACCAACCATGAACAATGACTAAAATATTAGCAATTGATAGATGGCCAACACTGATACAATCACATAAATCACATATTTATGTCATACGACTTATGAGTCCAAGTTTCCTTTCATTTTCCCTTTTTCAACGGATAGGCATATAAGCACTAACCACATTCTCAACAGATATGTATAACAACAATATCCACATTCTCAGATAAGCAAATAAGCTATATCCACATTCTACAACAGATATGTATAACCATAATATCCACAGATAAGCATATGAGCTATATCCACACATCACAAAGATAAGCATATAAGCTCTATCTTCACTTCTAGACAAGCATATGAGCTGTATCTACGGAGTTTATCCCCTATCTTCTCCCAACACTAACCGGTTTAGAGGTACATCCCCTATCTTCCCCTAAACCGCGGAGTACATCCCCTATCTCCTCCTCTACACATATCGTATACAAACACATTGGTTATATATACAATCACCCAATACATACAGTTAATGTATTCTGTCAACAGTCAAATTCCATGACACATTCCATTGATTAGTTTTCGTTTGCCTAATCATCATGCATTGTCTACAACAATCACGACTGTCCTCCACCGATAGCCCAAAGCAGTTATTTCTAAACAGAAAATAAATGCACAAATGGATATTCAATCAACATTTCATTTCCTCATTTCTCCCAATTAATTATCCCAATTAATTAAACAATGTAATTCGGCCATTTTCCATAATTACCATTTCAACCCTTAGGTCCCATTTTCATCAATGATTCAACATTAATTCCATTTCTCTATGCCAAACATGCATCTAGGTTTATTATGAATAAAACCCCAACTTTTGTAAAATTACACAAAAGCCCCAAACTTTCACAAAATTACCAAACCAAGCCCAACATCTCAAAATACCAAAATTTAAAGACAAAATCCATAGAGAGGAGTAGGTTATCCCTACTTCGAAGTTTAAGCCACAAAGGAGATGAAGACTCGAAGATCAACTTGCTCCAAATCCAAACTTTTTCAGATTAAATCGAAGCTCTCAACGCCCTCTATCTTTTTAACAAAGGCCCTAGGCTAGATTCACACTCTAGGGAGATCAAATCTTAGAGAGAATGTAAGTTTAGAGAGAGAGAGTGTCGGATTTAGGTTTTGCTCAAAGAAAGGAAGTGAAAAAGTGATGTTTAAAACGCTACTGTCCGCTGATATAAAACACGCTCGCTCGAGCGAAGCCTTGGTCGCTCGAGCGACCAGACACAGAAAACTCTCGCTCGAGCCAAGAAGTTCTCGATCGAGCGAAGAAAAACCCAGACCGCTCGAGCGAAGGAAGCTCGCTTGAGCCAAGAAAGGCAACTCTCAGGTCCAGAACCAGGTGCAACCGCTCGCTCGAGCGAGCCACTCTGGCTCGACCCACCAGACACGAACCCCACTCTCGCTCGAGCGACCAACTCCTCGCTCGAGCGAAGGTCCAAAATTCTGGGCAGCAACACTAGGCTCCCGAACACAACCAACCTGTAACAAACCAGCCTAACACATCCTATAACTCAAATATGAAGAAAAAGGAATGTAAACACGATAATAACCAACTACCAACTTTCACGGACACATGTCCGGATCACTGTACAACAAGGGTAAACCCGGGATCGCTATAAAATGTTCAAATAATAGGACCTATTGGGATACAAGAATATTTTATGCACTAATCAGGATACAAACACATAAAAAATGATTTTCTAATAAATCTCTCTTTTTTAAATCAAACTATTAGTAATGCATCAAACTCAAAAAAAAAGAAAAAGAAATTCATAATTTAAACTTCAAATTTCTTCAAACATTTTTTTGTGTGAATATCTTCAGTAAAATAGTGATCACTTGAACATCCTACAAATCACATGGCTAACAATAAAAAGTTATATATATTTTCAATATATTATATAAATAAATAAAATTAAAAATATAACGGGTCGGGCTAAAAATATAATCCTACACCTAGCTCATTAATCAATCGGGTTAAAAATTTCAATCTAGCCCAATCCTACGGGCTAAATAGTATTCCCAAGCCCTTAAAAAATAAAATTGGACTGGGTGGACTAACGGACCGATGCACACCCCTAGATGGAATCACTTCCACGGTTTAGTCGTCTTCAACAATTGAAGGTGAAGCACGAATGGTTCCGCTGGTTTGCACCTTTTCTACAACCCTCAAGCTCGAGCACGTCTCAGGGATAAGTGATAGCAAGACAGTTATCTAGCTGAGTGTATCCGAGTTGGTCCTCGGGATTGCCAAGCAATCATCCATGATATTCTCCAAGCTTTGAGAAGCAACATCTCTTTCATTTGGACTACTAGAGAATCTAATCGTGTAACTTTTTAGGGATCAAATTTTTTGATCTGTAAAAATGAAAATTTTGTTACAAAAAGCATATAGAGACTAATTTCCTTTGAAAAGTAAAAAATAAGACTTTTTAACAATAAAATTTTGAAAATGTCAGTAATAAATATATTTTTAGAGACAAAATAATTTAATCTCAAAATGGTTTACTTTTTGAGACAAAAAATTTGGTCTAAAAAAGATAATAATTCATCATTAATGTCTAATTTTTATTGTTAAAAATAAAATGATGTTTTTCACAACAAAAATATTTAGTCCTTAAAAAATAATTTTGTCCCTAAATTTGTTCACTAAAATCTTAATTTTTTGTAGTGCCTATTGGATAGCTTCTAGGAACCTTAACTACGTATTTGGTTAGGAAATTTAGACAGGAATTTAGAAAATGAAATGAAAAAATGTGTGTAAAATTAAGTGAAATACGAGTATATTTTATTCATATTTCATCTACTTTTTTTCTTTTCTTTTTCCTTTTCAAATCTTCCATCCAAACACAATATAAGGATACTCTTCCTTTAGATTGGGTTGTCAATCCCCTGTTGAGCTTTCTACTCCTGTCTATTTGCTGGCGCTGTGTAAACCCTGGCGTTCCTAGTTTCCAAAAAAAAAAAAAAAATATGAAGAATGAGGTAATACTAAGGTTGTGTTTGATTGGGGGATTTGAGGAGAGATTTGGAATCGAAAGGAGAAAAGTTAGGTGAAATATGAATAAAATATACCTACGTTTCACCGAGTTTCACATGCTTTTTTCTTTTCCCTTTCTAAATTCCTCCCCAAATCTCTCAACCAAACATAATATAAAAATAGTTGACAGAAAAAACAAGAACAGAGGCAGGCACCTATTGACAAGGAAATGAAACCTGCAACGACTCACAATTCATCCTCCTTCAAATCAAAGACTAAATTGAGTTCTAAAGATGAATATGAACAAAAACGTAACTAGGGACATGATGCCAATATGAATCATAGAGAATCATCTTGGTGATTAATGCTGTGTTTGGTTGGGAGATTTGAGGAGGAATTTGAGAAGGGAAATAGAAAAGGTAAGTGAAATGTGAATAAAACATTTTTATATTTCACCTAATTTCACATCTTTTTCCTTTTCTTTTCCAAATCCCTCCTCAAATCCCCCAACCAAACACAGCATAAGGGATTGCTTGGACAAAAATGTAACTAGGGACGTGATGTCAATATGAACCACACAGAATGATCATGGTGATTAAGGGATTGCTTGGGATGAGACTCAGCTCTGTGGAAAATTCGATGGCGCTTCGATCAAGGCTGTAGTTTTCTTGCCCCTTAACATTATTATGCTTCTTCATCTAGATATCAAAATGCTTTTGTTTTGGTTTTTTTTTTTTTTTTTTGGTTATAGGAGATTTTACCCTTCTTTTTTACTCAGTTTGTTTTGGATAAATCACAATAATATGTTTGGTTTTAATTTTTTAGAAATTGAGTTTATATATATATATATATATTTTATTTTTAGTGAATATTTTAAAATTTTAAATAAATTTTTTTATTGTTTTAAATACACCTTATTTAGATGTTTTTATAAAGTAAAGTATTTATAAAAAAATATTTTAAAAAATCAATAAATACACAAGAATACGAAAAATGTACTATATATATATTGTATTTTTGGTATGTAGTGAATTTTTAAAATATTTTTTTCACAAATATTATATTTTTTAAGTATATTTACGTTAGGTGTATCTTAAAAATTACAAAAATTGTTTAAAATATTAAAAAATTCAATAAAAAAAGGAAAAAAAATAAAATATTTCAATTTTCTAACAAGTGAATCAGGAGTTATGAAACCAAACAAGCTAAATAATTTTTATAGTTTAAGTGAACAATCATTTTATTTTTTATAATTTCAATTTTAATAACTTAATTATTTTATTTTATTTTTAATTTTGTTGTAATATGGTTACTCTATCCCTTGCCTTTAAAGCTTGGAATGAAAAAAGTTCATATGTAAAACTAAAATGACTAAAATGAAATTCAAAACAAATTATGAGGACCACTAGGGTAATATATCCAATATACTTGTGGTTCTAATAATTTATCTTGAATTTCACTTTAGTTTCTCTAGTTTTGAACACATTTTGTTTTTTATATTTAAAATAATAACACATATGATGGAAGAATCACATTACAATAAAATAAAAATGTAAAAATTAAATTATTTAAATTAAAAATATGAGTTCCAAATTAAAATTACAATTAAACTAAAGAAGCCTGTGATATAATTTATCCTATTTTTTTTAGGGATAAGTTTCTCTCTAGTCCACAAAAATCGTGCTATTGGGCTTGTGACGCCTACCACAGGTTTCATTTTGATGATCCGAACTATTTAATGTATAGAGCTCATCGAGTAGTTCATCCTTACAAAAAATCACGTTGATCAGATATCTAATAATCCTTTGATCATAACACATTTTGGTTAATAATTTATTTTTAAAATCATATTTATCATTGACAAAAATTATGATTTGATCAAGGGATTACCAATATTCGATAAATATGATTTTCTATAAAAATAAAGTACTCAACAAGTCTTTCACATTAAATAATTTAAATTATCGATGTAAGATTCCTAATGAGCATCGCAAATCTAACAATACGGTCTAACGTGGACCAGAAAGAAATCCAAATTTTTTTTGTTTTTTTTTTAATCTTTAGGTGTGCCTGGGTAGTCCACTGGTTTTCAGTAAAGGAGTGGCCCATTTTTTTTTTTTTTTGGATGCATCGGAAATAAGGAGTGGCCCATTTGAGGGGGTATGAAATAAGTTGTTTCGGTCTAATGTGGACCTGAAAGAAATCCAAATTTTTTTTGGGAAACTTATTAATGAGTCCTATATATAAAATTTAAAATCTATCTAATTTCAAAATAAAATATTTGTACTAATTAGTTCTATATATTTTTAATTGTTACCAAAAAATATATATATTTTTTTTATATTAAAATTTACAGATACTGTTACATCCCACTAACGTCGGACTTCCGTCAAATGGTCACCAAAAGCTCGCCGGAGTATTGCTGGAAAGTCGCCAAAGTATCACCGGGAAGTCGCCGGAAGTTCATCGGACTGTTATGAACACCAATGGAAGTCACCGGAATGTCCAGAATATTGCTCGGGAAAAAAAGAATAAATGAAGAAATTAGAGCGAAAAAACATAGTAAAATGTGCTAAATATTGATAAACTAAAAGAAAAAAAAAATGTAATGACAAAAAACAGCAATAATGGAAAAAATATATGTTATTTTTTAATTTTTGTAGGGTTGAAGCAAACAATCTCTAATATTGATCGAACTACAAAGTGAGTTTTGAAACTGTAAAATGTTACAGTTTCTGTAACGCCCTCAAAATAACAACAATAAACCCATCAGATAAGACATGCATTTACATATAAACTAACCGCATTCTTTTATTCATTAGAGTTCCATTACATAAGTATTACATGTTAACATCATAACAAAAATGCCCTAAAGGCTTACAGCTTTCCAAGTTAACACTTGGTTACAACAAAAGAGTACTAACTCGATTACACATTAAGCCCTGGGCTTGAAGTTACATGTAATACATCAAAAGTTAAGCGACAAAAGTATGTCCGCCACTAGCCTCCCAGCTATGTCCTTGGAGGTGGCATGCTTCCTGTACCTGAAAATGATATTCCCATATAGGGTGAGCCACAGCCCAGTAGAAATACACTAAACCAACCATGGACAATGACTAAAATATTAGCAATTGATAGATGGTCAACACTGTTACACCCACATAAATCACATATTTATGTCATACAACTTATGAGTCTAAGTTACCTTTCATTTTCCCTTTTTCAACAGATAAGCATGCTAGCTCTATCATTATTTCCACAGATATGTATAAAAACTATATCTCACATTCAGATAAGCATAAAAGCTATATCCACATTCTCAACAGATATGTATAACAACAATATCCCACATTCTCAACAGATATGTATAACAACAATATCCCACATTCACAGATAAGCATATAAGCTGTATCCACACTTCTCTAGACAAGCATATGAGCTGTGTCTACGGAGTTCATCCCCTATCTTCTCCCAATACTATCCGGTTTAGAGGTACATCCCCTATCTTCTCCTAAACCGCGGAGTACATCCCCTATCTCCTCCTCTACACATAACGTATATAAACACATTGGTTCTATATACAATCACCCAATACATACAATTAATGTATTCTATCAACCGTCAAGTTCCATGACACATTTCATTGATTAGTTTCAGTTTACCTAATCATCATGCATTGTCTACAACAATCACGACTATCCTCCACCGATAGCCCAAGCAGTTATTTCTAAACAAAAAATAAATGCACCAATGGATATTCAATTAACATTTCATTTCCTCATTTCTCACCATTAATTATCCCAATTAATTAAACAATGTAATTAGGCCATTTTCCATAATTACCATTTCAACCCTTAGGTCCCATTTTCATCAATGATTCAACATCAATTGCATTTCTCCATGCCAAACATGCATCTAGGTTTATTATGAATAAAACCCCAACTTTTGTAAAATTACACAAAAGCCCCAAACTTTCACAAAATTACCAAACCAAGCCCAACATCTCAAAATACCAAAATTTAAAGACAAAACCCATAGAGAGGAGTAGGATATCCCTACCTCAAATTCGGAGTCCCAAAGGAGAAGACAACAAAACCCAACGTGCTCCAAAACCCGAGATTTTCAGATTAAAATGAAGCCCTCGACGATCAACAACTTTTTTTGTAAAGGCCAAAGGTGAGTAAATCACTCCTACTAGATCAAAACCTAGAGAGAAGGTAGTATCTAGAGTGAGAAGCTCAACAATGGTGTTTTTGGAAAAGTAAGAGAGAGAAGAGGAAATGAAAAAGTGATTT